>NC_068323.1:686549-701132 GCF_025860055.1 Xyrauchen texanus | reverse complement strand
TTTACAGTTTTTATTTTGAAGTGTTAGCATTTCTACAGGTTTTATTTAAGTCTTAGTATTTGTTTTATTTTTACTAACACTTTCCAGAAGAAACACACTGTGCCAAACAGAACCAGACTAGAGATACTCCACCAAACACATACCTGAAATCAGTGCACACAGGTGGACAATTCTCAAACACTTACATAACACTATATCACACACACACACACACGTGCGCGCGCACACACACACACACACACACACACACACACACACACACCGCTCAGCAAACACACACAGAAAGTGATGGATGTTATTACACATTATTTATAATTTAAGAGTTGAAGTGAGAGGTTAACACGCTAAAGTGGAAACACATCACATGCGGGTTTTTTTATTATTGCAATTATACATCACAAAACAAAACAGGAAGCAATCAACAACGTAAGACACAGAACAGACTTAAAGTTACAAGGAGCAAGATTCAAGACCGAATATGATAGGCCTATATACAGATTCATATACATACACATACATACATACACATACATACATACACATAAACACACACATATAAAAACACAAAACAAGGATGAACTAAAACAACAAACACTTTGACATAAAGATTCAATCTTTCTATTTTCTTTTTTAAATATTTGAAGCTCTGGAATGATTTCACAACACTATATTTATGAACAAATGCAATTTACGAAATAAAATAAAACATTGTCATCTGCGAATTGGCTTATGGTAAAAGTCCTACCAAGAATATCAGTCCCTATATTATCCTCAAACTGTTTAATGAATGAAGACATTAGTTCTGCTGCTAAAGTCAATAATAATGGTGAAACAGGGCGTCCTTGATGAACTTGATTAAGGGATACTATAAATATCATTATAAAACATGGAAATTACTCTGTGAAACATTGGACCAAAACCAAACAATTCAAGAGACTTGAACAGTAAAGGATGTTCAAACTAACACAAACTATTTCAACTATTTAAGCCAACATTAAAGTTAGTCTTGACATAATTAAGCTAGTTATAACTATAAATCTAGTTTATTTTTGCTACGTTTCCTTGCTGTACACTTGCAATCTTAAAATATGAAAATATATCATATTAAATATTATCTAAATAAAAAATAAAAGTAATAGAGGTGTAAATTACACTGTGATGCGTTCAGTGTATTCACTGTTGCAAGTGTGTTTTTTTACTTTCTAAAAAGTCCACAGGGCCAAAATGTCATGTTTTATATCTGTTTTTAACTTTTTTTTAAAAGTCAATTTATTCTATAATGTAATAAAATATGATTTATATCGCTTGCTATATAAAATAATTTCGTTTTTATTTCTTATTAATTTGTATTTTGGCTGTGTAGTTACCGGATCTACCAGCAGAGGTCACCAACACTCACGCGACCCATTTAAACAGGCTACCAACACGGGGGCGGTACTTACAGTAGTGTAGGCACGCCCATCGAGTGACGTCACTCTCCAGACTCACTCACACTCGCTCCAGATGATCAGCAGCAGCAGCAGCAGCGGATTCACTGTCTCACCTGCACGTGCAGGAGTTTTTGTCTGCTGTCCAGTGGATGAACGACACACATCTTCATCTTCATCTTCATCAGTCTGGAGCGGCTCATGGAGTCTGACGCGTCCGGACGAGCTCCGGAGGATCCGGGCGTTGTGAAGCGTCAGGCGGTGAAGAGACACCATCACAAACACAACCTCAAACACAGATATGACTTTCTGGAGACTCTTGGTAAAGGCACGTACGGACGAGTGAAGAAAGCCACGGACCGGTCCGGCAGAACGGTGAGAATATAGAGACGGTGTACGGTGAATCAGTGACGTCACAAAGATGTCCGGGGTCCACTCAAATCAACCCAGAATATTAGGAATTAATGCATCATATTTATATTTATACATATAAAAGCATTCATGCATTAAGTATCACGAACAGTAAAAATGTAAATAAGATGTATTAATTTAGCCTAATATTAATTTATATATATTAGCTATCATTCATATTAGTTAACAATGCATTAACTAATGATTAACTACACATATAGTAATGCTAAATTGCATTAGCAAGTGCTGTAAAGGTATTGCTGTAACTAACTTTAATGTCCCGTGTGCGTTTTATACATGCACATGTTTCGGTTCACGCTACACGTCGGGGTCGATTATTAAAATGCACTTATTAGTAAATACATTTTTATTTATTTACTGTGATGATATGATTAGCGACATTGAAGATGAGATAGTGAGACATGTCTCACATGTGTGTGTTGTGTGTAGTGTAACACGTCTCACATGTGTGTGTTGTGTGTAGTGTAACACGTCTCACATGTGTGTGTTGTGTGTAGTGTAACACGTCTCACATGTGTGTGTTGTGTGTAGTGTAACACGTCTCACATGTGTGTGTTGTGTGTAGTGTAACACGTCTCACATGTGTGTGTTGTGTGTAGTGTGACACGTCTCACATGTGTGTGTTGTGTGTAGTGTAACATGTCTTACATGTGTGTGTTTTGTGTAGTGTGACACATCTCACATGTGTGTGTAGTGTCAGTGTGACATGTATGACACACAGTTCAGACTATAGAGACTCTTTCCTGTAAAGCTTAAGCAAACATTAAACCGGTTCTGCGTTTCCGCCCAGTCTTTACAAATAACCTTTAAATAGCCCGAGGGTCTGTTCAAGACTTGGGCGACTTTATGAACTCACTCGCACGCACATTTTAATATTAAACAACACGGGTGAATATTATCAAACATGTCTCCTCTTTTGATTTTTGGGTTGAAATGTGTCCTGGAGATGTTTGCGTGAGATTGACCCATAGATTGACTGTATTTGTGCACGTGTGACGTGTAAAGGTTCCCTCTGTTGAGGACAGTAAACAGAGTAAATCAGTGTGTGTTGAACAGGTTCGATGGCTTGTTGATGTTGCATTGCATTAGTCGCATGTGTGGATGTGAAATGCAGAGATGCATGAGTAGATGCAGGTCATATCTTGAACAAACACTCCCTTATGGAAGAAAAGAGACAGTCAACGCTTCTTGATTACTCCGCAGCTTTATAAATCTCCACAATCTTTGGCCTTACCACCCTAAACCGGTTTTGTGTGGTGTTCTGAGGTCGCTTCAGGGCATTTATGGGGTTTTAGGTCATATTTATCAGATCTTTGGGATTGTGTGGGGGGGGATGTTGCTCAGGTGAGGGATGTGAAAATTCCTGTCTGGGGTCACATTCCAACATTCCAGCTTGTGGTCACCAGAGCGGCAGGAGCCGTCCGGAGCGGAGAGTTTTAAACAACACGTCTCTATGATGCATCTGTCTTGAGTTGAGTGACTGTGACGTCAGACTCGTTCACAGTCTGGTGTCAATCATGTGTTTTCACTGTCCTGTTACTGACGTCAAACATGATATTTGGTTTTCAGTGGAAATATGCTTGTGGTTGACCATGGTGACAACATATTTTTTGGACATTCACCATAATAATTCCATATTTTTTGGATATTCACCATAATAATACCATATTTTTTGGATATTCATCATGATAATTCCATATTTTTGGGATATTCACCATAATAATACCATATTTTTTGGATATTCATCATGATAATTCCATATTTTTTGGATATTCATCATAATAATACCATATTTTTTGGATATTCACCATAATAATTCCATATTTTTTGGACATTCACCATAATAATACCATATTTTTGTACATTCATCATGATAATTCCATATTTTTTGGATATTCACCATAATAATACCATATTTTTTGGATATTCACCATGATAATTCCATATTTTTTGGATATTCACCATAATAATTCCATATTTTTTGGATATTCATCATAATAATTCCATATTTTTTGGACATTCACCATAATAATACCATATTTTTGTACATTCATCATGATAATTCCATATTTTTTGGATATTCACCATAATAATACCATATTTTTTGGGATATTCACCATGATAATTCCATATTTTTTGGATATTCACCATAATAATTCCATATTTTTTGGATATTCATCATGATAATTCCATATTTTTTGGATATTCACCATAATAATACCATATTTTTTTGGATATTCACCATAATAATACCATATTTTTTGGATATTCATCATGATAATTCCATATTTTTTGGACATTCACCATAATAATACCATATTTTTTGGGATATTCACCATAATAATACCATATTTTTTGGACATTCACCATAATAATACCATATTTTTTGGGATATTCACCATGATAATTCCATATTTTTTGGACATTCACCATAATAATACCATATTTTTTGGGATATTCACCATGATAATACCATATTTTTTGGGATATTCACCATGATAATTCCATATTTTTTGGACATTCACCATAATAATTCCATATTTTTTGGACATTCACCATAATAATACCATATTTTTTGGACATTCACCATAATAATACCATATTTTTTGGATATTCATCATGATAATTCCATATTTTTTGGACATTCACCATAATAATACCATATTTTTTGGGATATTCACCATAATAATACCATATTTTTTGGACATTCACCATAATAATACCATATTTTTTGGACATTCACCATAATAATACCATATTTTTTGGATATTCATCATGATAATTCCATATTTTTTGGACATTCACCATAATAATACCATATTTTTTGGGATATTCACCATAATAATACCATATTTTTTGGACATTCACCATAATAATACCATATTTTTTGGGATATTCACCATGATAATACCATATTTTTTGGGATATTCACCATGATAATTCCATATTTTTTGGACATTCACCATAATAATTCCATATTTTTTGGACATTCACCATAATAATTCCATATTTTTTGGATATTCATCATGATAATTCCATATTTTTTGGACATTCACCATGATAATTCCATATTTTTTGGACATTCACCATAATAATTCCATATTTTTTGGATATTCACCATGATAATTCCATATTTTTTGGACATTCACCATAATAATTCCATATTTTTTGGACATTCACCATAATAATTCCATATTTTTTGGATATTCATCATGATAATTCCATATTTTTTGGACATTCACCATAATAATTCCATATTTTTTGGATATTCATCATGATAATTCCATATTTTTTGGACATTCACCATAATAATTCCATATTTTTTGGATATTCATCATGATAATTCCATATTTTTTGGGATATTCACCATAATAATTCCATATTTTTTGGATATTCATCATGATAATTCCATATTTTTTGGACATTCACCATAATAATTCCATATTTTTTGGACAGTCACCATAATAATACCATATTTTTTGGATATTCATCATGATAATTCCATATTTTTGGACATTCGCCATAATGATACCATATTTTTTGGATATTCATCATGATAATTCCATATTTTTTGACATGGTATTAATAATAGAAATGACTATGATGTTAGGACCATTGTGTTCTTTGCCGTCCATGTGAATACTGTAGTACATAAATATGGTAATAATTCAAGAAATGAACTAGGACTTAGTGCAGAAATGCCCCAGATATTTCAAATGTGCCTAAAAGTGAGTTCCTGTGTTTTTGGAAACACTTGACAAACATTTGATATATTCCACAATATTCTTATCTATGGTGCATTTTAACAGCAATAATTGTTCAGATATAATTAGTGTACTTCTTTGTTTAATGTAAATGATTGTTTATTATAACTGGTATTTTTAGGTTGCATGATTGGTTTCACCATATTTTCCATTTGGAAAAGATTACGTTGGTTACTGTTTAATAAAGTGTTTTTATTTCAACCTTCAAAGCTGAAACAGGGAAGCAGGAAACTAAAGTGACCTTTAGAAGTCATTGTCTCAAAACTCTCAGGCCAAGAAAGGTCAGGGGGTTTCCTTCAGTCCTCCCGTGCTTCTACAACAAACATTTACCGTACAACGACAGTTTCCTTCAGCCTAAGGAAAGTGACTGACACAATACAGGTCTAGAACTTTCCCAAGATAAGGTGCGTTCATACTGACCGTGATTAAACGTTGGAGGTTGGCGAGTCTCTGGGCTGTTGGTTGCAAGGAAGCGTTCATTCATCAATGAAGCATTCTGGGGGTTTTCACCTCATTGCTCAACCTCACTGTGGAGGTTTGTTAGGTTTGTTTTATGTTGAGTAGAAGTGAATGTTTTCAGCAAGTTGAGACAGGCGTTGTTGTAATTACCCTCTGAATACTCTTTCCACAGATAAGAGAAGAATCTTCTCCAACCGCACGTCTAAAAGCATCTCTCACAGGAAAGACACGGTCGATTCGTCTGATAACATGCTAGACGTGTGACTAATTCAGCTATTCTGGGAGTTTTAGGAGAATTGAGAAGATTGCACTTTCAGACATTTCCTGTCAGTCGGGACAGGAAATAATGTAGCAACCAGTAGTTTCTGATAAGCTCAGCTGCTTTCCTGTAAAACAGGGTTTCATGGGAAAACGAATGCTAATACTTTATTGAACATACATTTTTCTTGCTATGCTAAATGCGTAACCCTCGTGCGTCAATATTGAAGAAGTTACTCGGAGGTCCTTCGAGGACAAAAATGTCCATATAAAAAAACTGCCATAATAATATTATATATTAATATTATTTTCCATTTTCAAAGAGTTAAAACATCAGTCCTGATCATAACTACCAAATATTCATTTTCAGGATTTTAACACTTTAAATGACAGTTTGTTTACATGATGCCACTGTTGTTTATTACACACTCACACACACACACACAATTTATTATAAAATGATCTGCATCATGTATTCAGTTGTCCTGCAGGTCTCTATAATACAGTAAACAGAGAATACACACACACACAATAATACAGTAAACAGAGAATACACACACATACACACACACACACACACACACAATAATACAGTAAACAGAGAATACACACACACACACACACACACACACAATAATACAGTAAACAGAGAATACACACACACACACACACACACACACACACACACTATAATACAGTGAATAGGGGAAAAGCTTGTATTTGCTCCATAGGCTAAACAAAATGAAAAATGGCGCCATCTGGTGGAAAATGTTAAAAATGTAAATATTGAACTCAGCGCTCCAGAATGAAAGAATAATATCATATAATTCATGATTTTATACTTTAATGTCACTGGGATCAAATATTGCAGTTTTAATGGGTTTCAATGGAGATATTTGGCATTAACACAGACAAAATGATGGAATCCATTATTGTGTTTGTATAAAGTCCATCCTGACTAGCTGGACAATAAGACCAGGGGTGTGAAATTCCTCTTGACTTAGGACGTTCGAGTCCAGGACTGTTTGTCCATCTGTTGTCTCAGTCCTGACCCTGAATAGACGCGTCTCACACAAACACACTCTGAGGAATCTCAAACATCCCCATGTGATAACACACACTGTTGATATTCACACACAGACACACAAAAGGCCTCAACAGTGAGACAATATGAGGCGGAGACACAAAGACAATAAGAGGCGGAGACACAAAGACAATATGCAAACGCACCCTCACATATGTAAAGTGCCTCACATGAGGACAGTTTCCACTGACATCATCCAGTTCAAACAGACGGTAAAAGTTCAACACTGACACGATCATCTGTGACGTTTCTCCAAACTGCAGCTGTTGTGACATTTTACATTTAAATAAAGCCCAATAACTGTAGTAATTATGGCATGATCATTTCAGCATTTGTGTGTTTGTCTTTTTCAGGTGGCCATCAAATCCATCCGTAAGGATAAAATCAAAGACGAGCAGGATTTGATTCACATTCGCCGTGAGATCGAGATCATGTCGTCACTCAGTCACCCGCACATCATCAGCATATATGAAGGTGTGTTATTACTGCCGTTGTGCAATCAGATATCTGTTATTACTGGCCAACAGCTTACCATCCGTTTGTGTCGCAGTGTTTGAGAATAAGGACAAGATCGTGATCGTGATGGAATACGCGAGCAAAGGAGATCTGTACGACTACATCAGCGACAGACAGACGATCACCGAGACGGAAGCGAGACATGTCTTCAGACAGATCGTCTCTGCTGTCCACTATTGCCACAGGGTGAGAACACACATACATGCTTATATGTTACATTTGAACATGCATTAATCTGACTATTACATCTGGAGTCTTCCAGTCAGGTCTCCTAAGCAACCAAATTGGGCCGGTTGCTAGGGAGGGTAGTCACATGGGGTAACCTCTCAATGGGGCGTGTGGTGAGTTGTGTGTGGATCGTGGATAGTAGCATGAGCCTCCACACGCTGCGAGTCTCCGCGATGTCATGTGATAAAATGCGCGAATTGACGGTCTCAGAAGTGGAGGCAACGGAGACTTGTTCTCTGCCACCCGGATTGAGGCGAGTAACCGCGCCACCACGAGGACCTACTAAGTAGTGGGAATTGGGCGTTCCAAACTAGGAGCTCATGCTACTCTCCACGATCCACGCACAACTTACCACATGCGCCATTGCAACGGCAAACTCTTAAGTATTACGTCCTATATATTGCTTTATTCCAACTACACCTCATGTATAAAGATCAGTAGCTCTCTTGGACTATTTCTTTAGTTAGAAAGAATGTCTGAACTGTCCATTACTGGCACGGTTGCATTTCTAAACATGTTTTGGTTGCACAGCTAAAAGTTCAAAGAGAGGTTCGCCCTCCTGAAGAGAATCACCGTCATGCATTACTTGCATTCCACATGGGACTCACCCATCTGCTCTCCTGAGACCTAAATGCTCCCGCCACATCCATTGCCTTATTGAGAGATCGTTAAAAGATAGACGAGAGCCTGTTGCCAAACCCTGAACAGCTGAAAACAATGAACGTGTTTAAGAGAAACATCAGGGATGTCTTTACTCTAAATGTGTTTCAGGATGTGTTTTGTCCATTGTAATTCTGAAAGTGAAAGTAAAGTTCTGTTCCACTGGTCAGGGATTTCCCTCCCGCTCCATTTCCACTTACAGCAACCTTTAACCGTTATTAATGCAAGTGTTGCATCATTTAATAATCAATAGGAGAGGCTGTGTGTCTCAGTGTTTTTACTAAAACACTCGCAACTGTGGTCTCCAAACAGTGGCAACTGCAATATGGTAAAACTTGTCGATAAATAAATGTTCGATGAAGAGCTACGTTCATTCTTAACATATATGGGGATTTGATTGAGATATAAGTGATGGAAAAGTGGAAGTTTTTTGGCAGTGCAATATCTATCAAATTAAATGGTCATTAAAGTGTCTTTTAATTTGTAAATATGTCCATCTTCTCTAATAGAACGGGATTGTCCATCGCGACCTTAAGTTGGAGAACATCCTGCTGGACAGCAACGGCAACATCAAGGTAAGTTCAAGATGGAATACGTGCAAACAAACGTTCGCCTGCATGGTTAAACACGCGTCCAGTTGTTTGGCTTCATACGTGAAACATGAGCAGAACACATAGTTTGTAAAACCACAAGAATGATTTTGCATGTGGAGACTTGGCTAGACCTAAATGCGTTTTCTCTGTTGGGACTTTCCAAGTCTATTTGAGACATAATCCGATCAAGCATATCTAATCGAAACTTCTCTTTATTTGTCAGATTGCCGACTTCGGGCTGTCCAACCTTTACCAGGGTGATAAATTCCTCCAGACGTACTGCGGCAGTCCTCTGTACGCTTCCCCGGAGATCGTCAACGGAAGGCCGTATAGGGGACCAGAGGTGGACTGCTGGTCTCTCGGCGTTCTGCTCTACACGCTTATACACAAAGCCATGCCTTTTGAAGGACAAGACCACCACAAACTGGTCCAACAGATCAGCACCGGAGACTACCGCAAACCCACCAAACCATCTGGTGAGGCCCATATGAGATAAAGGAAGCGACTGAAACTGTAACTCAAGAAAACTGTCGACTTGTGTTCATTTGTTGGTGCATTATTGGTAGAGCATATCTATTGCTAGCTGATATCATTCTGAATTGTATGCGTGCAATCTCGGTGTAAGATCGTGCATGCAATCGCACTTAATAATAATAATAATAATAATCCTAATTCCGCCCCTACAGATGCGTGTGGTTTGATCCGCTGGATGTTGATGGTGAACCCTGTGCGTAGAGCTACACTAGAGGAGATCGCTGGCCACTGGTGGCTCAACTGGGGTTATCGAAACCCCCTACTGGCTCAGAATGAGCGCACAGTGGCGGTCCATAAGGCGACCGGACATGCGACCGCAGCGTGTCAAACTGGTGGTCCAACCCGCATTGCAGACTGGCTGCGGCGTACCTCTCGTCCTCTTCTTGAGAGCGGATCAAAGATGCGCTGCCTGTTGCGGTCAGGTGGTGGCGCTGGAGGCGAGACGGTGACGCGTCAGCGCTCCATTCGCAGGTCGCGCAAAGAAAACAACGTTTCACAGACCATGCAGGAGGGCTCCGCCCCTCGCCCCTCAAAAGGAATTCTAAAGAAGCGGGGAAGCCTGAAACAGAAATTGTCCGGTGACGCCCAGGTTACGCCTTTGGAAGAGAAAAGTCCCAACACTCTTGCATTTAGCTCGACGCCTGCGGCGGCTTCTGCCCTGCCTCCGCCCCCTAAAGGGATCCTGAAGAAGCCGCCCGAAAGAGAGTCGGGCTATATTTTGTCCTCCCCAGAGAGCGGAAACTCCAGCCAGACACTCCTGTGCCCGTCGCCCGCGCAGCACCGTAAGGGAATCCTCAAACGGCACGGCAAGTTTTCCGGTGGCTTGCAGGAATTCGGCTCGCTGGATGAACTTGCACCTACCTTACCCATCGTGAGCAGTAGATCCCGGCCAAGTGGAGCAATCAGCGAGGACAGCATCCTCTCCTCAGAGTCCTTCGACAGACTCGACCTACCTGATCGCGACATTCCAGTCGCCAAAATGGAATATCCAACAGGGGGCAACAGAATGCGAGGATGCGTTTCTGCTGACAATCTTCTTGACTTGAGGGACGTCAGACCAGCTCAACGGCAGGGACACTGGGACATGGACATCGCCTGCTACCGTGCGGGAGTGTCCCACAGCTCGTTCTCAATCGCTGACTGTGAGAACGTAACTCAGACTTACAAACAAGTTTTAGGCTTATCCGCAAGCTGAGGCGTTTATCAGAGACTATGCAACCTTTGAGTTCAAAAATGGAGACTGTTCTCAGGGGGTCAAAAGGCACTGACGCATTTCTACTAGGAAACATTCTGGAGATTTGAGGGTGGGCAGGAAACAGACCTCTGAAGCCTGAGATGCATTTCACTATGATGGCAGAACAGCTTGTAATGTTGCATTTCAATTCTGCAATACAATGGCTTGTATCATGTAGACTGGAATTGACAAAAGTGCCATTCTGTTTTGTAGACTGAACTGCTCCCATTGATGAACAACTCATTTCTTAGCATACTAAGGATTGTTTAGGGTGTTGGTTTGATCAAAAGTACCAAAGACGATTCTCTACAGTTCTGCTTGTCTTAAAGACCCCCGAATAGTGCCTATTGATTGCACATATGTACGCAACGAAGACAAAAGTGGGTTACAGTAGCGTAAATACGTACGATACTGAAGACAGGACATGCAGATCAACACACCGATCTGAAGGTACAAAGACGAGATAAGGCCGGTCTACTAGAGCGCCTTCCCGCCAATTTGACTTCTACAACAAATCGAAAGCACCTGGGAATTCACGTGTCAGACGGAGATTGTCTGGTCATGAGTTTATGAAGCCTAAAGCCTAACCCTAGCCTCTCTGAATAAGAGCGAACTAAATGCCTGTATTTAAAAACTGCTGCCCTCAAACAATTTTGGGACGTATAGTATTTAGATGCATGAAAAACAACATGTGTTTACTTATGTTTATTAAACGGACGGTTCACCCCAAAATGACAATGAGTTCAATGAGAAGAAGTCGTCTGTTATTTCAGTCATTAAAGTGTCATGTCAGGGTGTTTGATGGTTCATCATACAGTATCTGTAACCATATCTGTCATCAAAGCGGCAGTCCTGTGGGTTCGGCTGTAATCTGTGTGGGACAATCTGGGTTTGTGGGTTGTGGGGGTGTTTAGCTTTCATTTGGTATCATTATAGTTAGAGTTTCTGCATTTGTTTGCCAAAGTGCCTGATCTGCACTGATGCACTCAATCAGTGGATCAATAAACCAACAGAAATGAAAGAGTGACTCTGTTCTTGTGTGTACGTAAGGGGAAAATACCATTGTAATCTAATTATTTGATTGTGAAATGTGGATAATTCACCCCACCTGTGCACACATAAATCATCCACCATTACTCATCTATAGTTTTTACGACTCTATCAATAACATTAACATCAAAGAAGAATGCTTTAAACTCATCTCTAAAGCAGTAGTGCTCGATTAGTATGTGTGAGATGGTCTGATTGTTAATACTATGAAAACGGCAAAGTTTAAATCAGCGTTTTTGGTTCAATCACGCGTGTTTAACAGGACAAAGGGTTGACGGCAATGCAAAACATCAGCTACATCAAAACCATTAAAGAAAGAAAGGTTAAATGTGAACATCGTCAACCTTACAAACTTTTAACTGCACCGGAACTGACAGCGACAAGCAAGAAAGTGCTCGAATTGATTTAACTTCACCAGTAAACCGGCTGTTTTTGCTACTGTACCTTTAAGAGTTCGACGTGTAAATGTAGTGTCGTCCAGTTCACAAACAAATTACTCTTATGAACAGATTATTTAAAAAACCAAAAAAAACACATTGCATCATAACGTCACCACAGTAATCCAAGTGTTAAAGTTTGTCACCTGCCGTTGACCATGCTAAACCACGTGCCGCTACGTCTCTGGCGCAGTACATGTGATTCGTAATTAGCACAGACCCGCGGACTGCATGCAGTATCTCAAGACACTTGGACAGTCCGCGTCTTAGTGTGTCATACACCAGCTATTGACCATGCTAAACCATGTGACGCAACATTCATTATTAGCAACGGACCTGCGGACTGTCCGCATGCAGTTTTCTGGACACTCGGACAGTCCACGTCTTTGTGCGTCGTCTACACTTGCTGTTTACTATGCTTAACCACTAACCGCTACGTCTTGTGCGCAGTACAATTAGTTATTAGCACAGGAGCCATCTTTGGCGTTGTCTGCACCTACCATTGACTGTGCTAAACCATGTGCTGCTACATATCGCCCACAGTACACTAGATGAAAAATGTGTGGTTAGTACAGAACAAGCAGACTGCTTGCATCATCCTTGCGTGGCATTAATTGGGCATTCACATGCTCCGAACAAGTGCAATTAGGTTCATGGCCAAAAGAGTAAATGCAGGAAGCTTTCTACCATAGCCTTAACACAGGCCCCAGTTAATTATCATGCTGGTCTAGCCTGGTCTAAGCTGGTTTGGTGCTGGTCTAGGCTGGTGGACCATCATAGCCATGTTGTTCACCAGCAAAACCTAACTGCTGAAGCTGGTTGACCAAGGCAATCTTCCTGATTAGGCTAATATGTTGGCGAACGCAGCTCCCAGCTTATCCAGCCAACAAAGTCCAGGATCAACTGACGCTGGAGGCCTAAAACAATCTGCTGATGTGTCCATACTATCAGATCTGCACACACCACTGGGACAATGCACACAAATCCTGCCATTAGTGCACATGAATGAGTACAACACATGGTCAGCCTGACCAACAATACATTGACATTCAAGCAGTACTATTTTAAGAAGCTTCATGCAGTGTGTGTGTGTGTGTTGTACCTGTGGCGGTCAGGGCGATATAGGAGTGCACGAGTGATTAGCGGTTCTCGCTCTCAAAATATCATCTTGCGCACGCAGAAATATTTTCGTGCGTTCAAAATATCATCTTGCGCACGCAGAAACATTTTCGTGCGTTCAAAATATCATCTTGCGCACGCAGAAACATTTTCGTGCGTTCAAAATATCATCTTGCGCACGCAGAAACATTTTCGTGCGTTCAAAATATCATCTTGCGCACGCAGAAAAATCGTGCGTTTACAAATGATATACATTATAAATAAATCGCGAGTTTACATTTAAAACACGTTATTGTATAGATTCAGCACCCTGATCTTATTGTGAACTCTTCATCAGTGCAGAATAAAATGGTCGTCACCGTAAACTTTAATTTCTCCACCCCTGAACCGACGATTATTATCAATCTACAAATGGCATATTATTAATAACTCACCAAATCTCCTTAAATAAAAACAAGCAGTCCTGAACTTCATACAATGTGATTTTATTACCTCGTAAATACAACAAAAGCTGAGTCCAAAAATATGAACATTGCATCACTTCCTGTGACACATATATCAGTGAGCAAATCATGTTGTGTTGTCGGTCAGTCGACGGTCATGGCGGGCGTAGCGTCCTCCAGGTCCCGCGTCTCGGCGTTCTGCAGTTCTCGTCTGATTTCGGCGGACATCAGCGGGTGCGTTTGACTCTTCAGCAGTTCCAACAGCGCCTCCTTCTGTTCGGAGGGCAGATCGGCTTTATACGCTGCACGAGCGTCAGTAAGCTCTGATGCCACAGCACCGGCAGA
>NC_068323.1:651549-679049 GCF_025860055.1 Xyrauchen texanus | reverse complement strand
AGCAACTTTTAAAAGTGTCGTATTTTGCGTGTTCAGTTAAACTCTACAATATATTAGTGCAACTTGTACGGAGCCTCTTAAAGGACAGAGAGGAAATGTATTTCTTTTGCATTTCTTCACTAAAAGGAAAGGATTTTTTTTACTATGGATAATATAAATACTCACAAAACTCACTGCAAGGGAACGCAAAACTTACAGCGAGGGAACACAAACTTATTAAAGGGAACGCAAAACGTCTTAAAGGAATGGGAACGCAAACCTTACAGCGAGGGAACGCAAAACTCACTGCGAGGGAACGCTAAACTCACTGCGAGGGAACGCAAAACTCACTGCGAGGGAACGCAAACTTATTAAAGGGAACGCAAAACGTCTTAAAGGAATGGGAACGCTAAACTCACCGCGAGGGAACGCAAACCTTACAGCGATGGAACGCAAACCTCACTGCGAGGGAACGCAAAACTCACTGCGAGGGAACGCAAAACTCACTGCGAGGGAACGCAAAACTCACTGCGAGGGAACGCTAACCTCACTGCGAGGGAACGCTAAACTCACTGCGAGGGAACGCTAACCTCACTGCGAGGGAACGCAAACCTTACAGCGAGGGAACGCAAAACTCACTGCGAGGGAACGCAAACCTCACTGCGAGGGAACGCTAACCTCACTGCGAGGGAACGCAAACCTCACTGCGAGGGAACGCAAAACTCACTGCGAGGGAACGCAAACCTCACTGCGAGGGAACGCAAAGGGAACGCAAAACGTATTAAAGGGAACGCAAAACTCACTGCGAGGGAACGCAAAACGTATTAAAGGGAACGCAAAACATATTAAAGGGAACGCAAAACATATTAAAGGGAACGCAAAACTCACTGCGAGGGAACGCAAAACGTATTAAAGGGAACGCTAAACTCACTGCGAGGGAACGCTAAACCTCACTAAGAGGGAACGCTAAACTCACTGCGAGGGAACGCTAAACTCACTGCGAGGGAACGCTAAACTCGACTGAAGGGGGAACGCGAAAATGAACGCAAAATGATTGTCAGTCACGGGAATAATCCTGAAGATATTGTGGGACGTGGTGAAGAACCGCTGAGGTTGCGACGCACCTTGTTGACGCCTCTGTACACCTCTGTGACTCTGGGATCCAGCTGCGGGACGGGTCGACCCGACACCTCTGACATCACTGTGCCCACCTCAGTCTGTTTCTCTGTGATCTTCTCCATGATGATGTCCGCTAGCGTACGCCTACGACCACACAAACAACACATGACCAACACAACCCCTTCAGAGCGTCAATCAAGTCCCACACTGGATGCCAGCTCACCTGACAGGTGGGTTCTTGTTCATAAACATCTGGATGGCTCTCTCATCTTCAGGGTCCACCTGAACCTCAGAGCTGGACTCTTCTGCGACTTCCCCCAGTGCTGGCCATTCTTCATCAGAGTCTCCATCCTGTGTGCTGGGACCTGAAACAACAACAACATGATTTACCTTTTCCCGCCTATAACATATATGTGTCATGCATAATGAAAATCAGACGTGCTTTTATTACGTAATACCATGTGTTCTGGACTATCAGTTTCTCACCTAGTTGAGTAGCTTGTTGTCTCTTGGTCTCTGGTGTGAATCCCAACTCGGTCTGTAGTTCGTCCTGTTGGATTCGGGCCTGTTGGAGGATCTTTCTGGACAGTTTCTCGTCCACATAGTCCTGCTCTTCATCGTGAGTTCGGCTCCGGTTCTTCACACGGCCGCTGATCCGGACCGCATCTCCCTGTAGGATCTGATCCGCCAAAGACACACCAGCACCGCTGCGCTCCGGTCCGGACTTACTCTTCTTTACCTTCGGCATGATGATTATATTATTAATATCATAAATATATTATTATTTATACCTACATGGACTCATGACACGCTGCTGAGCGCACAACACACGTGGGTCTGAAGCAAATGGCTTTGTGTGTGCGCGCTAGTCCGTGTGTATGTTCATGCATGTCCAGAACGCTGATCTGAGATCAGATGACGCGGACGAGCGCTGGTCACAGTGTTTATATTGCACTGATACCAGCTGATCTCAGAGCAGCGCTGCGTCACACTGTTTACTTCCGCTCACAACTCCGCCTACATGAGTGTGTACCGCTCTGAATTACTGTATCAGTATGTTTGCGAGCATATTATTACTTTATATAGATAATTATGATTATCTGTGTCTTGTTAAAATACATTTATCAATTTAACCGATTCTATATTATTAACGAACGCAACAATGATCCGGTAGTAAATACCGGTTCCCGGAAGTGTGTGGCATTGAAATGGATGTCGAAACTCTTTAATTATTTTATAATAAATGTTTGTTTTGACGATTCGTTTCGTGTGTTCTGCTGTTATTGTACATTTTAAATGATTAAATAGTTATTGCGCTGTGAGTTTAATTTTTTTTTTACAATTAATGAGATGTTTACATAATCAGTTTATATTTTATATTAATATTAATATTTTTCTTCTGCTCGTTTTGATTATGAATAAAAAAAAACACACCACAAAAACACTTATTTAAGACTAATAGTACAGTGTTTTTATTGTTGGGAGGACATTACACAGTAAACAATTAAGAGCACCAGCTATAATAATATTGCCCCCTAAAATGTACTCGGCACCCCTCATTTTTGGTTTAAATCATAGTTTTAGTAGAACATTTCCTTTAAATTTGGTCAATATTTTGTCATGTCATATGAATCATATACGTTTTGGTCAGTTTCATTGTTTTTTTCATCTCGTCTTAGTTATCGTTGACAAAAAAAAAAATTTCAGTAACTTCATTGACATAATTAACACTGCATGTCGAAAAATGGCGAGGAATTTTAAAAGTATGAATCTTAGAGTTTAGTAATAATGGGGTCTGGATATATCAGCGAGTATTGACGCTGACTATCACACCTGAAGCCGTGAGTTTGAATCCAGGGAGTGCTGAGTGACTCCAGACAGGTCTCCTTAGCAACCAAATTGGCCCGGTTGCTAGGGAGGGTAGAGTCACATGGGGTAACCAAATTGGCCTGGTTGCTAGGGAGGGTAGAGTCACATGGGGTAACCAAATTGGTCCAGTTGCTAGGGAGGGTAGAGTCACATGGGGTAACCAAATTGGCCTGGTTGCTAGGGAGGGTAGAGTCACATGGGGTAACCAAATTGGCTCAGTTGCTAGGGAGGGTGGAGTCACATGGGGTAACCAAATTGGCTCAGTTGCTAGGGAGGGTGGAGTCACATGGGGTAACCAAATTGGCTCAGTTGCTAGGAAGGGTGGAGTCACATGGGGTAACCAAATTGGCCCGGTTGCTAGGGAGGGTAGAGTCACATGGGGTAACCTCCTCGTGGTGGTGATTAGTGGTTCTCTCAATGGGGCGTGTGGTGAGTTGTGTGTGGATCGTGGAGAGTAGCATGAGCCTCCACATGCTGTGAGTCTCCGCGGTGTCATGCACAACGAGTCACGTGATCAGATGCGCGGATTGACAGTCTCAGAAGCGGACGCAACTGACACTCGTCCTCCACCACCCGGATTGAGGCGAGTAACCGCGCCACCACGAGGACCTGCTAAGTAGTGAAGATTGGGCGTTCTAAATTGGGATAAAAAAAAATTATAATAAATAACTAAAAAAACATTTATTGCTAATACTGTGAAGGATGTGGTAAGGGACCTTCTGAATACAGGGTCCATTTTTTGGTATTATTCATCTTCAATGTAGTATTACTGACCGGTACTGTCGCCCCCTATAGGTATATTACACAGTCTGCATGTTAAACTCACCAGCTGCCATTCCTCGTACCAAAATCTCCCTATTTGTCGAGAAAATCTGGGCCGTGTGGACTGTGCTGATGACCAAATTTGCATTATGCATATTGTGCATTAACGCTAACATGAAAACAGTAACGCCCGTTTCACACATACTCCGTGTGCAGTGCGTATGCGGTACAGGAGCAAAAATGTGTAAGGAATTTTGATTTTAAATCTAAATGTTAAATTTGAGATTGTTTAAGGCATTGAAACAGTATGAAAATTCATTTGAATCATTGTGATTCTTTGTTTTACATGTAGTTCGAGTTGAAGAAAAGCTATCGCGCTATATCTGTTGCTAAGAAGGAGCTAGAATGAGACGCATTTGGGTTCACTGTCTTTTTTTAGGGTAAAAAATCATATAGGATGGCATTTTGCAACTTTTGGGACTATAATCATTCTTTTTTGTTTTTCTTGACCCCGTAACGCCCGTTTCACACATACTCCGTTTGCAGTGCGTATTTTTTTCCGTTCCCATGTTAACAGGTTAGAGCTTTTACACTGCACGCGGATGCAGTCCGTCGATCCGTTCCAGTTGCGGTGCGTATACAGCAGTGCAGCGATCGTTTCCGCACCGAGTCTATTTTTGCTGTGCTGCACCGCACTGAATTAAAGTGGCAGCGCATTGTTCACATTAAAATAGACATAGATTGACAAGAAACTGTAATAATGTCATCATATACACATAATTTCAGTTAATGTGTTCTACAGTTACTAAATTACAGGGTCAAGAAAAACAAAAAAGTATAATTATAGTCCCAAAAGTTGCAAAATGCCATCCTATATGATTTTTTACCCTAAAAAAAGACAGTGAACCCAAATGCGTCTCATTCTAGCTCCTTCTTAGCAACAGATATGCGATAGCTTTTCTTCAACTCGAACTACATGTAAAACAAAGAATCACAATGATTCAAATGAATTTTCATACTGTTTCAATGCCTTAAACAATCTCAAATTTAACGTTTGGGTTTAAAATCAAAATTCCTTACACATTTTTGATTTTGTGGCACACAGAAACTGCGGATCAGTAGCGCACTGCAAACGCAGCATATGTGAAAGCACTATAGCGCATGCTGCTCCTGTACCGCATACGTACCGCATACGCACTGCACACGGAGTATGTGTGAAACGGGCGTAACAGTGCGTAACAATGAAGCCAGTGGGAAGAAAAATGTAATGTTATGACATGATATGTTGCCCAAATACTGGTGTACTATCTTACTACACACTCAGAAGTATGTACTTTACCATATAAGGTATACGTACATACTTTAAGTGTCTTTGTTTACGCTCCATACAAACCAGACTTCAAGTACATTTACATTTATGCATTTGGCAGACGCTTTTATCCAAAGCGACTTACAGAGACCTTATTACAGGGACAATCCCCCCGGAGCAACCTGGAGTTAAGTGCCTTACTCAAGGACACAATGGTGGTGACTGTGGGGATCAAACCAGCAACCTTCTGATTACCAATGTATTATACAGTGCACTTATTACAGGGACAATCCCCCCGGAGCAACCTGGAGTTAAGTGTCTTACTCAAGGACACAATGGTGGTGACTGTGGGGATCAAACCAGCAACCTTCTGAGTACCAATGTATTATACAGAGCACTTATTACAGGGACAATCCCCCCGGAGCAACCTGGAGTTAAGTGTCTTACTCAAGGACACAATGGTGGTGACTGTGGGGATCAAACCAGCAACCTTCTGATTACCAATGTATTAAACAGAGCACTTATTACAGGGACAATCCCCCCGGAGCAACCTGGAGTTAAGTGCCTTACTCAATGACACAATGGTGGTGGCTGTGGGGCTCGAACTAGCGTCCTTCTAATTACCAGATTACCAGTTATGTGCTTAGACCACTACACCACCACCACTCCAAGTATTCATTTATAATTACACGGCTCAATCAGCATTTCAGGCATAATGATGATTGAGCCGTGTAATTATAAATGAATACTTGGAGTGGTGGTGGTGTAGTGGTCTAAGCATTATTATAAATTAATTATGCATTTCAGGCATAATGATGATTGCCAGACGAATCTTAAATATTATCAGTTGTAATTAATGTTTATCCACAAAACCTGTTTATTCCATCTGAACTTGTAATGAACCAGGAACATTTAAATCTTCTCTACTTTGGGCTCTGAAATATTTGCACTTTATACTTCAATATTGTAAATAGGAAATAATTCTCCCGTTAAAGTAACCTCACGAAGGTTAATCCGTTAAATTGGAACTTTAAAACCTGAGCGACGTCGACTCAACCAATGGGAGATTAGCTGAATTGCGCAACCGATCGCCCCCTAAACCAATCAAACAAGGCCATCAGTGGATCGACCGCTCTCCAGCCAATCAGGCTCCGTGACGTCAGTGGTGGGCCAGTTTGGTTGAGCCGAAAATGGTGACAGTTCGCGCGTGCGGATGATGGCGGTAAATAACAGCCGAACGTGAGTGTAAATACAATAAATACACACACATATTTACCGTCATTTTCCGCGTGTAACGGACTTTACCGGATGTGTGGTGGAGTTTACATTGCACTCGGGCTGAGGGGCAGTTTTATAGCAGATCGTCGGTTTTTTGTGAGTTAGTTCCGTGTCTGCCTCTCGAGCTGGTTTTTGTTTAACGGGTTTAAAGTAACGGATCCCTCGCGCAGGTGTAGACACACTCAACCGTAATCCGCCGGTACCGGAACCTCCCGTATACACCACTGCCGCGGGTTCCGCTTGTCTCCCGGCGGAGCGCCTTTTGTTCTGTGAGTAGCACTAGCGGTTTAGCACACACACACACACACACACACACACACACACACACACACACTCCATTGTGTGACAGACAACATTCAAAGAACAGAGACAAACACTCATATACTTCCACACAGTCAAATATATACATGCACTTACATATGCACAAACATGCATGCATTACCATATTCCTAAAGCATAACACACACACTCATATACATACCCCAAAACGCAGACACACTCAGAACCAGTTTACTGGACCAGTTTAAGATCAGGACTGACCCTTGTAATAGACTGATGTATTATGGATCAATAACTCTTAATCATGTTAAAGTTGCAGGTGTAAATAACATGCATGTTTCCCGTCAACAGCAGTAATTCTGCGTGATGAAGCCCTTTAAATTCTACAGCTGCAGGAAATGCCTGCTCTGATGCTGGACCTCAACTATTTCTCACAGTGAGTCTGTTTTTCCTGTAAATAGCTGTTAATCCTCATTTGGCTGGACAATCCGTGGAACTCTTAAGACATTTTACTCAGTTTCACTTGGTTTGTTTACATGCACTTTAAAAGTTTGATTTCAGTTGGACTAAAACAGTGACCCCGTTCATGTGCACAACTGTTTATTCCAGGGTTTTTGTAGAAAGTGTGGATGTGCGTTTAACCGACCGGATAACTAGCGTCATAGGACGGAGCCCGACAACAAGTCAACACAGTGGAAATAATTCAACATTTGTGGGAAATCGGACACACACTAAACTATACCAATTTAAACACATCCATTTAAAATATCGACTACTGTCCCTCGTGTGCGAGTATATCCGCTCAAGTTGGGGGAATCCTGGAGTTTGATGAGTTTAAAGAAATAAAGACAAGCAACAGAGAACAAAAAATGGCATGTTTGTTATTTACGCAAGTGTCGCGGAGAAATTACGTTGCTGCAAACTGACCGAGGTGCACCGGTGCATGTATATGGGGGTAAGAGAAAGCCGCGAACACGATGCATGTAAACGAGAACAACGCTTTCCAGTCTTGAGCAGCTCACAGTTAATGGCTTCTGGTTTCCATGTAAACAAGCTCAGTAAGTCGTCTTTTTAAAGCATCTTTATAGTACTTTTTAAGTACCAGTCTCATTTTGATAAGTCAGACTTAGAGTAGATCATTTGATTGTAGCTCTGGTTCATCCAGCATGTATATGGGTTAATCAGACCACATATGGCCTCATGTTGGGTGCATGCTCCAAAAGATAAAGGTGACCCACAATGTGTATTTAACACTTCCTCAGCTGATGTCCTTCTTTCAAATACCAAGTTATGTGTTGTCATGTGTACTTGGACAGACAGATGAGTAGAATACTGAGTATTGGCATTGTATTGTAGCAAGTCACTTTACTAGTTACTTTCAAAAAGTGTTATTGTGTGACTTTTAATGAGTTAGACCCCTACACTGCCGATGAACGAAATGTTTTGCAATTATCTGCCTCTGTCGTCTTCAGGATGGGTGCGGTCATGGCGTATGGATCCTGACTCTGTGTGCTCATGCGTGTTAGGAGACATGGATCGCTGTAAACATGTGGTGCGGCTCCGTTTGGGCCATGGCCACTCTATCCTCAACCCGCAGATGTGGCGCTGTGTGGACTGCAGCACCACAGAGTCAGTATGGGCCTGTCTGAAGTGCTCTCACGTGGCGTGCGGCCGCTACATGGAGGAACACTCACTCAGTCACTACCAGCAGTCGCAGCACCCTTTGGCCATGGAGGTTCGTGAGTTGGACGTCTTTTGTTTTGCGTGTGGAGATTATGTGTTGAACGATAATGTCGAGGGAGACCTGAAGCTCCTCCGAGGTGCTCTGTCAACAGTCCGCCATCCCGGTCAGCGCTCTCTGCGGTCTTCTGTGGCTGATGGTGCTCTCAGAGCACGGGGGGGTGCAGAGCTACGGACGGCCATGCAGACAGCATTGTGGCATCGGCGAAAAACTCTTCTCAGAGGTGCCATACACCACTGGAGAAGTCGGCAGCAGGAGGAGTTGAGAAGGCGCGAGGAGAAACAGGAGCAGGAGCGAGAGGAGAAGCGACAACAACGCAGGGAGGTCAAGAGGAGACTGATGGGAGAACTTGCTAACATCCCGCCAAGGAAGAGCGCACGCCTGCTTACTCAGGCTCCTCGTCCCACCCTCGCCCTCATCCCGCAGAAGTTCCGTGAACCCCCTGAACGACTCCTGGCTGTTCCCAAACATCTCCTACTTCCCCTGTCCAACAAACCTCTTGCACGCAAACCACTCCGTGCTGCAGGTAGGTTGCGCCGATATCATGCGTCACAGTCATCTCGTCGCAGGAAACTTGCACCTGGAGTCACAGGACTACGTAACCTAGGCAACACATGTTATATGAACTCCATCCTGCAGGTGTTGAGTCACCTGCAGAAGTTCAGGGAGTGTTTCCTCACACTGGATCTGTGCGAGACAGAGGAGCTGCTCGCTAAGACCAACCACTCGCAGGGTATGGTGGGTGGGGCCAGTGCTCTCACTGCGCTGGGCCGCATGGGGAGGGTGAGTGGAGGTGCCTTGCTGGGCAGCAAACAGAACATCCCGCCTAGTCTTAGCGCAGCCGAACTGGTACAACCAAAAGAGCCACGATCTTCGTCTCGGCCACAGATGTCGCTGTGTCACGAGCTGCACACGCTCTTCAGGGTCATGTGGTCGGGTCGGTGGTCACTGGTTTCTCCATTCGCCATGCTGCACTCTGTATGGAATCTGATTCCGGCATTTCGTGGATACGACCAGCAGGATGCGCAGGAGTTCCTATGTGAGCTTCTGGATAAAGTTCAACAGGAACTGGAATCTGACGGACCCCGGAAACATTTCCTGATCCCCCTCACCCAGCGGAAACTGTCCAAACAGGTCCTCAAAGTGCTCAACACAATCTTCCATGGACAGCTGCTCAGCCAGGTAATGCATAACTTACACTGTTTATTTTTGAAATTTGTGATTTATTTCTGAGCTGAATTTATGTCATACTGTCCCTGCAGGTAACGTGTTTGTCCTGCGAGCGCAAGTCGAACACAGTTGAGCCGTTCTGGGATTTGTCTCTGGAGTTCCCAGAGCGATACCACCGCATGGAGAAGCTCAGCGCGGCAGCGTGTCAGCGGAGCTGCTCTCTGTCGGAGATGCTCGCAAAGTTCACAGAGACGGAAGCTTTGGAGGGCTGCATCTACGCCTGTAACTTCTGCAACAGTCAGTACCCGGAACTCTGGACTTTCTTTACAGATCTAAAAAGGTGTGATGTGTGATTATTGATGCTTTTCTAAATTAAATGTGCTGTTTGTTTGTTTGTTAGGAAAACGTCGCAAATCGTCCCATAAGCCCCTGTCCCTGTCCGAGGCCTGTAAGCAGTTACTGATCTGCCGTTTACCTCAGGTGCTGCGGCTACACCTTAAACGCTTCCGGTTAGTCGGAACTCTTCCCAAGTTTCACCTTCAAAAACTCCATCACATAGCTGTGCTCTCTTTCCAACAATTCCATTCACGTGTTTTCAGGTGGTCCGGTCGGAATCACCGGGAGAAGATCGGCGTCCACGTGGCTTTCGATCAGGTCCTGAATATAGAACCATACTGCTACTCGGATGCTGCCACGTCGCCACAAAGAGAGGCCTACACCTACGACCTGTCTGCTGTAGTGATGCATCATGGGAAAGGCTTTGGCTCAGGGCACTACACAGCCTACTGTTATAACACTGAAGGAGGTACGTAACTGTTCCGTAACCACTGTTTATAATGGCGTTTTCACACTAGACCTTTTGGTGCAGGACTCAAGTTCGTTTGATGTCACTCTTTGGTTCGTCTGATCGTGTGAAACCTCTTCAGAAATGGATGTGCAATAGTGAAAACGGTACAGTTAATTTGGACACTACTACTAGTAGTAGTGTACTCGCAGTTGGTCAAAGCAGTCCAGCCCATTTTGCACAAGTGAATCCCAAATGATTATACTATTATAGGATAAGTGTCATGGTTACTGTGTTGGTGTTGCAGGTTTCTGGGTTCACTGTAACGACTCCGAGATGAACGTGTGCAGTGTGGAGGAGGTGTGCAGCACTCAGGCCTACATCCTGTTCTACACGCAACGCTCCGCCTAGACCTGTCTGTCTCTCTCTCTACCTGTTTCTCTACCTCTCTCTCTCTCTCTCTCTCTCTCTCTCTATTGGTCTTTCTCTTTGCCTTTCTATACCTGCCTCTCTTTTCTCTCTACCTGTCTCTCTGTCTGTCTCTGCTGGCACAGTCACACTTTACCCAGGGCATTCAGGACCAAACTAACTCACCTGTAGGGTCCAGTACAGCAGGGACACACACTCACAGTTGAACTCCAGGTACTGAAGTCCGTCTGCTGTCGTTTCATTGGACGGATTGAAACAGATGGCCGCTCATCCTGGAGAGAATGTGACAGCAATATGACCATCACACACACTGAATCAGGAATTCTTCATCTTTGATACTGCAACGGTTTTCTACTCTATTTCTATTGGGGTTTCAATTCAGGAAAACAGAGAAAACCTCTTGATTTCCATCAGTGAAAATGACTGAACAATCAATGACGCTGAATGTCTTTAGTTTTGTGTGTTTGGAAGGGTGTGACTGCTGACCTCTGACCCTTGTCCTGTATTGTGAGAGCACCTGTTATCAACTTTATTGATCTTGTGGGATCTTACTGATGATAGTGATTAAAAAATAACCTTAATGAGCCTCCGTGTCTCCTTTTTATATACAAGTCTGCTTATTTCTCTACAATAACTAATAATGTAATGCAAAAACTGGTTTGACCCGACTGACTCCTTAACATTTGATGGAAATCACTAGATATACATTTTTCAAATTATTGGACCATTATTACTATTTATTTGGCCGTCGCTGGAGATACGTGGGTTTTGTTCGCATAATGATGTAGTTACAGAACCTAACAGCAGGGATAATTGGCACATGCTAACCATCTGGCCTGGTCTTGTCCAAATGTAAAATGTATTTGGACAAGAGGAGACCGTCTGACCAACAAAGAGTTCTTTTTTTTTTTTAACACCGAGTAATTTTGTAATTCATTATAAAGTGGTGAGCAAAAAATAAATAAAAAGTGATATTTAAATACTAGCTTAGCAGTGGTTAAGAATTTACATCTGCCAAAAAAAATAATTAATGGACATAACTTTTGAGTATAAAGCAGATTAAACCTTTGTAGTTAAAGACATTTCATGTATTCGAATTTTAACCCTTGTGCATCAATTTAAAAAAGTTACTCGGAGGTCCTTAAAGGACAAAAATGTCCACGTCAAACAATTGTCATAATAATAATATACTTACACTTTCAATTATTTACTTTTTTTAAGCGACATCAATCCTGATAATAACTACCAAATACCCATTAATTTTTTGGATTTTAATGCCAGCTTTACATTTACATTCCTCAGTGTGTTTTGTATGTGTGTGTGTAAAAAAACAACAATGACATCCATACCAACACACACACTTTTATAATACAGTACACAGAGAATAGGGGAAAAGCTTGTATTTGCTCCATAGGATAAACATGAGATAAATTGAATCATCTGGTGGAAAGTGAAAGTGTAAATTTTGTAGCCAGGGAATAATATCATATAATTCATGATTTTATGCTTTAATGTCACTGGGATCAAATGTTGCCGTTTTAACGGGTTTCAATGGGGATATTTATGTGCTGAAGACCTAAGTGAAACTATTTTGTGTACACAGTGTATTATATAGGCTATGTATTATAGATGTATTACAGGAATTGAGGTTGAAATATCAAAATTCCCCAAAAATACACACCTTTTGGCAAAATGTATGCCGTTGTCATTAATACAGCTAAAATTATCGAAAAAATCAAAAAGGTCGCTCAAGGGTTAAGGACCTCAGACCAAACTGAATATCTTGCAAAAGATCTGATGCCATAAACGTCTCAAACTTTGTAAAATACAGAGATTAGTTTTCTCTCAGACACGCTAAATGAAGCAGTATGGAATACTTTGTTTAATCTTGACTTTATTTCAAGTGTAAATTTCGTAAAGTTCCCGCCTTTTCTGTGGGTAAATTACCTCAGTCCGTCAACGGTCATTAGATGTGCTGTCTGAGAGATCTGATGAAGATGATATTTCTAATTCTGTCCACGATCCAGACACAGTTTGTCAGATCGATCTCATTTGCATAAGATTAATTAAATGTAGCTGCTTCTCATTAGAAAGATAATGAGAAAACCACCGCAGAGTAGTACCGCCATCTGCCGTCAGGTGGCGCCCAGGTTGTTGGCCATTTATCTGTGTTAAGAGAAGGAAATGGGTTCTTTCTAAACATGTAATCCAATTTGGGATTAAGGAATTTTATCTCGATTACGGCATCAAATTGTCGCACCACCCACCTAAGCACCATATTATAAACATTGACACACATACATAGATTGACCTATGTAAAAAGTAAAATTAATGAAACAAAACAGTATCTCACTTATTTGCAAATGTCTTTATTAAGAATGGTGTTGTGATTTTTAGCAAACGGGTAGAAACATGAGAAATGTGATCATGCCATTGGGATTGAGCGTGTTACACTATAGCTGTTTGCAAAAATGTTCTGGTGACAAATGAGGTTATTGATTATTGACTATACGTTAGTCTGCCATTTCAATCTATGCCAACTATCACTTAACAACACATATAGCAAAATGGCAATGACCATGTTTCATCCTCCCTAATGTGATATTTCAGGAGATAAAATATAACAGACATTGAATTTCACAGAGACAAATCGTACAAGAATCAGCATATGTAAAATGTCCTCCATTAAAGTCTGCATGTAATCAAGAATTGACCGTATTTACTTTGTTAGCGCACATTACTAGTCTTGTGGTGAACAATTGATCCGTGCATGTTAATACACAGAAAATAAATAGTTAGTCTTCGTAATCTTAAATCTAAAATCTGAAAATTGGCTTCGCCTCTGGAATACGTTCCTTCTCTGATGGCGTTTATTGTGACATATTGGGCAGAACATATTTTAACCCATCCCCTCCAACCGGCAGTCTGCATTGAGCTTCGACAGCGAGTAAAAAATAAGCATAACAATCAGAGATGGCGAGGAGGTGCGTTTTAGGTTGTGGCTCTCTGACAATTTTACTAATTGTAAAATTAGCATCACAGGGTTCTGGGTATGTCAGCGAGTATTGACACTGACTTTCACCGCTGGAGTCGTGAGTTTGAATCCATCCTGGGTGTGCTGAGTGTCTCCAGTCAGGTCTCCTTAGCAACCAAATTAGCCCGGTTGCTAGGGTGGGTAGAGTCACATGGGGTAACCTCGTGGTCACTATAATGTGGTTCTCGCTCTCGGTGGGGCGTGTGGTGAGTTGTGCGTGGATGCCGCGGAGAATAGCGTGAAGCCTCCACATGCACTACGACTCCACGGTAACACGCTCAACAAGTCACGTGATAAGATGCGCGGATTGACGGTCTCAGACGCTGAGGCAACTGAGATTCGTCCTCCGCCACCCGGATTGAGGCGAGTCACTACACCACCACGAGGACCTAGAGCACATTGGGAATTGGGCGTTCCAGATTGGGGAGAAAAGGGGAGAAAATCCCCCCAAAAACTCAAATTAGCATTACCATTGGAGACATCGAGATGCTCTCGAGGGTGAACTTGCTCCTGAGCCTCCACGTCCAGGTCACCGTTAGTACTCTCAGCAGGTAATGGCTCAAACCTATAAGGCCTGATTCCTGCGATAAAATGATCCTCTGTTTGCTCCTGCTGCTCGTCCTCCTCCACCTGCTGCGAACAAACTTCTTCCCCATCGAACGCGATTGATGGCGGTGTGTCAGGCATTGAGAAGTCCTCCACAACTGGCTGTAAACTTCCATTTCTAGATCCAATCAATTCCCAATGGAGAAAATCAAGCCCTGCCCACAATTTTTCACGATACTGAAGTAATGTCGGTCGCAACTTTCGTTACATGCGGACTTTAACGATGATGACTGGTCTAAGATGGGATTGCGTAAGTCAGAGTAAAGCCATGCATCAACAGAAAAAAACGTATTTCTTGTGTCAGAAACCGTTTTAACATTCATTTGTTTAAGGGTTGAAATGAGGGTAAGTAAATGAACAGAATTTTGATTTTTAGGTTAACTATCCCTAAAGCAAAGAGACAGAGGCAAGAGACAAAGGTCTAAATAAAATGATAAATCCTTTTTTGGAAAGAACAGACATGAACTGATAAGTTGTTCATCCAAGCCTGTTATTGAAACAGTGCCGTCTTCTGACTTGGTATCTCCCTGTCGAAACAGGGCTATAAAGTTGCTTGTCCTGCCCACCCAAATCACTGAAGTAAATAAATAGATGGATGTTTATATAGTTTTATACCATAAATCTCTCACCAACTTCTGATGAGATGAGATTACGATGGGACGGGATGCGTCACCGTTAGTATTAAGTTCTGAGCGTTTATTCTAATTGCTTCTCTCAGCTGGGTAGTAGAAAGAGCTCCAGCCAATCCCAGTGTTTCCATAGTGTGACAAGGAAGAGCGCCAGGGCAAGGGTGGCGCCAACACGAGTGCGAGTCTTCATGAGGGGCGTGATGAAGTTGGCCATGGTGGAGACGAACACCAGCAGCACGGCCATCAGGGCGAGAATCACGTTGATGAGTTTTCCTAGCAGTGCTCGGGCGTTTGCGTTCTCGACGCCCTCCAACTGTACCACCTGCTGCTGCTGCTGTTGCAACTCGAGTTTGGTGATGCGTGTCAGACAGGACTCTACCGCCTCCTGTACACACACACACACACCCAGGAAATCAATCTGCCAATGGATTTCTTATAGTTGTCTGCATATTAAACTGAGATAGAAGAATGTATTACAACATCTAAATACAAAAAAGGTATTTAACATACTAACCTGGATGTCTCGTGCTCTCTCGTATGACTGATACGCCACCTTCTCCTCCATGCTGGCGAGCTCTTGCTTCAGGTTGCTCATCTCATTCTGATGAAGTTCTGTCAGGTCATTCAACTGCTCTTCTAGACGCTCGTACCTGTATTGGAGAGGCAAGGCATACGTTTCAATAGTCGATCTTCAATGCCCTAAATCTACTGTAGGAAGTCCTCTTTTACCTGTATCGCTCTTCCTGCAAGCACTGGGTCATGTAGGTGTAGTCACTCTGCAGCTGCACCTTCATGTCTTCGATTGCGTCCTCCATATGCACCTGACTGGCTTTGATCTCCTGCAGGCCTTCCAGTAGCATGTCCCAAGAGGAAGAAGACGAGTGGTGGTGATGATGGTGGTGATGGTGTCCATCCAGTCGAGGGCTGCCCATGGTCGCCCCCATCCCGGACATAGCCCCTCCCGCCCCACCAGAGTTGCTGCCAACTGCAGACCCAGAGGTGGCGCTGGAGCATTCATCGTCACTGCCGTATTTAGGGCTGGAGACAAGGGTGGCACTCCCGCTCAGAGCTCTGGGCGTCTCCTCTGTGTGCCCATCCTCCAGAGCGTCCTTCATGTGCGCTATGTTGTCGGCGCTGCCGAACTTATTGCGAATGAGACTGGCAAACTCTCGCGGTTTGGAGACAACGGCCGTGTGCGTGAGCGCCGAGACTCCACCCTTTACCCCTTCCACAACGCCCCCTCCGAAACCACTGATTCCTGCCCGAACATTAGCACCAACATCTTTCAGCCCCTGCTGCATGTCCCTCAACACATCTTTCGGTTGGCGAGCAGGACCGTTCTACAAACGAGAGAAGCATTGGTAATAATGTATAAGAAACATTCAAACCCATGATGATCCAGTCAAAGATGCATGCATGTAAATGTACCTGCTCAATCTCTTTAAGTTTCTTGTGGTAGTGCTCGAGTTTCTTGTGCAGGTGTGCAATCGTCTGCGCAGACTTCTGGTTCTTCTTCTCAAACACCTGTTTGATGCGTGACGCCTGTTGTTTGTCGGCATTGTGGGCCAGTTTGAGATACTCAGCCACATTATCATCACGGGCTTCCTGTTCCACACGGATCTGCTCTGTGATCTTCAGGATCTTCTGCTGCAGGTGTTCCAGCGCCACTCGTGTTCTCTGGACCTCGCCACACGCCCCGTCCGAACCCGCCTCCACACTGATGTTCCCGTCTGAACCACCATGGCTCACGGATGGTGGCAGACTTAGTGTGGACACTTCACTCTTATCCAGCTGCAAACGCGCAGTGAAACCATAAGCATGCAGTTACTGTTATGTTGCAAGATAATATGCAATGCACACAGTAATTACAAACACAAACCACATAATCACTGTTATATGCAGCTAGTTTTAACACACACACAAATAAACATTAAACATCTGTTATCAAAACATGCAGATTCTGTTATCAAAACACATGCAGATTCTAACACCTCTATCATGCATGCAGCAGCAAGAGCAAGCGACCAGTGTCACGACTGTTTATTCACTAAACTAAAACTATCACACACTCAGAGTGAGAGAGGCAGCATAATGACCCACTTCTGAAAATATTTCTCATCCACTCATACACAACATCACAATAAATTAAGAGACACCATTTCGGCGAATATAGATTGATCAGTATTTCAACAGAAAAATGACACTGAGATCAGAGACACTCATAAGCAATGCATGTTTGAAATTATTAGTCATGCACACAGTAGAAAAATCAATAGTAATTATGCATCTCTAATTAATAATTCATAAAACACTGAATGAATGAATACACACACAACACAGAAAGTCACATCATCAAATCATCTTATCCTGCAACTCAATCTGCAGCTGTAAACAAACAAACTTGTGCCAGAAAATGTTTGTTAAATAGGCACACACAGCAGGGCTCCAAGAGGGTTTCTGTAGTCAATGCATCTTTAAATGCATGTGAAACTGCATGCCTGAGTCATGTTACCTGCTAACAGCACCTATGTGTGTGTGTGTGTGTGTGTGTGTGTGTGTGTGTGTGTGTGTGTGTGTGTGTGTGTGTTTGAGAGTGTGTGTGTGTGTGTGAGCGTGTATTTATCACTTTGTGGGGACCAAATGTCCCCATAAGGATAATAAAACCCGAAATTTTTGACCTTGTGGGGACATTTTGTCGGTCCCCATGAGGAAAACAGCTTATAAATCATACTAAATTATGTTTTTTGAAAATGTAAAAATGCAGAAAGTTTTCTGTGAGGGTTAGGTTTAGGGGTAGGGTTAGGTTTAGGGGATAGAATATAAAGTTTGTACAGTATAAAAACCATTATGTCTATGGAAAGTCCCCATAAAACATGGAAACACAACATGTGTGTGTGTGTGTGTGTGTGTGTGTGTGTGTGTGTGTGTGTGTGTGTGTAAACTTGACTCAGAAAAGCACAGGCAACATGAATCAGTGAAGGAGTGCGTGTTAGGTGACTGAGTGACTTAACAAATGAACAGGAGGAAATCTGCAGCTGATTTCAGATATGCAGAATCTGCAGTTAAATTCAGACATGCAAGATTTGCATCTGATTTCAAATTTTAAGAATTTGCAGTTAACTTTAGACATGAAGAATCTGCAGCTTATTTCAGATATACAGAATCTGCAGCTGATTTCAGATATACAGAATCTGTAGCTGATTTCAGATATACAGAATCTGCAGCTGATTTCAGATATACAGAATCTGCAGCTGAATTCAGATATACAGAATCTGCAGCTGATTTCAGATATACAGAATCTGCGGCTGAATTCAGATATACAAAATCTGCAGCTGATTTCAGATATACAGAATCTGCGGCTGAATTCAGATATACAGAATCTGCAGCTGAATTCAGATATACAGAATCTGCAGCTGAATTCAGACATACAGAATCTGCAGCTGAATTCAGACATACAGAATCTGCAGCTGATTTCAGACATACAGAATCTGCAGCTGAATTCAGACATACAGAATCTGCAGCTGATTTCAGACATACAGAATCTGCAGCTGAATTCAGACATACAGAATCTGCAGCTGATTTCAGATATACAGAATCTGCAGCTGAATTCAGATATACAGAATGTGCAGCTGATTTCAGACATACGGAATCTGCGGCTGATTTCAGATATACAGAATCTGCGGCTGATTTCAGACATACAGAATCTGCAGCTGATTTCAGATATACAGAATCTGCGGCTGATTTCAGACATACAGAATCTGCAGCTGAATTCAGATATACAGAATCTGCAGCTGATTTCAGACATACAGAATCTGCAGCTGAATTCAGACATACAGAATCTGCAGCTGATTTCAGACATACAGAATCTGCAGCTGATTTCAGACATACAGAATCTGCAGCTGAATTCAGACATACAGAATCTGCAGCTGATTTCAGATATACAGAATCTGCAGATGAATTCAGACATACGGAATCTGCAGCTGAATTCAGATATACAGAATGTGCAGCTGATTTCAGACATACGGAATCTGCGGCTGATTTCAGATATACAGAATCTGCGGCTGAATTCAGATATACAGAATCTGCGGCTGATTTCAGATATACAGAATCTGCGGCTGAATTCAGATATACAGAATCTGCAGCTGATTTCAGATATACAGAATGTGCAGCTGATTTCAGATATACAGAATGTGCAGCTGATTTCAGATATACAGAATGTGCAGCTGATTTCAGATATACAGAATCTGCAGCTGAATTCAGATATACAGAATCTGCAGCTCAATTCAGATATACAGAATCTGCAGCTGAATTCAGATATACAGAATCTGCAGCTGAATTCAGATATACAGATTGTGCAGCTGATTTCAGATATACAGAATCTGCAGCTGATTTCAGATATACAGAATCTGCGGCTGATTTCAGATATACAGAATCTGCAGCTGATTTCAGATATACAGAATCTGCGGCTGATTTCAGATATACAGAATCTGCAGCTGATTTCAGATATACAGAATCTGCGGCTGAATTCAGATATACAGAATCTGCAGCTGATTTCAGATATACAGAATCTGCGGCTGATTTCAGACATACAGAATCTGCAGCTGAATTCAGATATACAGAATCTGCAGCTGAATTCAGATATACAGAATGTGCAGCTGATTTCAGATATACAGAATCTGCAGCTGAATTCAGATATACAGAATGTGCAGCTGATTTCAGATATACAGAATCTGCAGCTGATTTCAGATATACAGAATGTGCAGCTGATTTCAGATATACAGAATCTGCAGCTGATTTCAGATATACAGAATCTGCAGCTGAATTCAGATATACAGAATGTGCAGCTGATTTCAGATATACAGAATCTGCAGCTGAATTCAGATATACAGAATGTGCAGCTGATTTCAGATATACAGAATCTGCAGCTGATTTCAGATATACAGAATGTGCAGCTGATTTCAGATATACAGAATCTGCAGCTGATTTCAGATATACAGAATCTGTAGCTGATTTCAGATATACAGAATCTGCAGCTGATTTCAGATATACAGAATCTGTAGCTGATTTCAGATATACAGAATCTGCAGCTGAATTCAGATATACAGAATCTGCAGCTGAATTCAGATATACAGAATCTGCAGCTGATTTCAGACATACAGAATCTTAAATTGATTTCAGACATGCAGTATCTGTATCTGACTACAAACATACAGAATCTGCAGCTTAATTTTGACTTTTAGCATCTGCAGCTGACGTTGTAGAGAACACGCAGAATCTGCAACTAAATTCAGACACTTCAGAAAGAGTCGAGAGATAGATGCGTGATTATGGACAGACAGATCGACGGATGGACTGATGAATGGATGGATGCTACGACACAGGAACAAAATGAAGATTAATTTGCGAGAAATTACCATGTTCTTCAGTCCAGGATGTGCATGTTCACCGCAGAGACGTATAAGAGGGCCATGCCGCTCTCTGACTGTCTCTCTCTATCTCTCTCTCTTTTTTGCACCCCTCCTCCAGATATCTGTCTATCTCTCAGGCTAATCGTCCATTGTTAACAATAGAGTCAGAATCATCTGTGGTTTTGTTTCTCGCATCTTTCTCTTGTCTGTATCTCTTGTTTCTTTCTCATCTCTGTCTCTCCGGCTGTGTGTCTGTGTGTTTTGCAGCGGCTGCAGCGCAGAGGGAGGAGGGGAGCTCATTGGAGCATGCGTCACACACACATTAAACTGACACACTGCAGCTTTTACACGGATACACACTCTCTGAGCTTAATCTGTCTGAGATATGTGTGTGTGTGTGTGTGTGTGTGTGTGTGTGTGTGTGTGTGTATAATAGTGGATTGAACTTTTCAGTGTATGTGTGTATGTGAGCATGCTGGTGTGTGTTTTTTCAGAGTGTGAAACAAATTTTTTTAAGGGATTGGTGTTTGTGTTGGGGGGGTGGGGTTGAGGACATTTCCCAAACAGGCAGGAGGGGCTGATGGGAAATGCTGATGTCAGTATCATAGCAATATGTTTCACAACAACTGGGTCACTGTGCTGAAGACCAACACTATGCACCGGTTACACACACACACATGTTACTACACACTGCAGTGGCCGCATATTAAAACAATGCACACGTGCGACAACACTGCATACAAACACAACACGCATGTGAAGTGCAGCTGATTTTAATTTCACGAAATACACAATTAATGGAAGTTCACCAGCAGGCATGCATCCTCACTGGCAAAAATACTTTTTTTGTTTGTTTGTTTTTTATTTTATCTCCTTTTCCTCCCAATTTTGGAATGCCCAATTCCCAATGCGCTCTAAGTCCTCGTGGTGGCGTGGTTACTCGCCTCAATCTGGGTGGTGGAGGACGAGTCTCAGTTGCCGCCACTTCTGAGACAGTCAAGTGGCGCATCTGATCACGTGACTCGTTGTGCATGACACCGCGGAGACTCACAGCATGTGGAGGCTCATGCTACTCTCCACGATCCACACACAACTCACCACACGCCCCATTGAGAGAACCACTAATAACCACCACGAGGAGGTTACCCCATGTGACTCTACCCTCCCTAGCAACCGGCCAATTTGGTTGCTAAGGAGTCCTGACTGGAGTCACTCAGCACACGCCCCATTGAGAGCCCAATTCCCAATGTACTCTAGGTCCTCGTGGTGGCGTAGTGACTCGCCTCAATCCAAGTGACAGAGGACGAATCTCAGTTGCCTCCGCGCCTGAGACCGTCAATCTGTGCACCTTATTATATGACTTGTTGAGCGCGTTACCGTGGAGACATAGCGCATGTATGAGGCTTCACGCTATTCTCCGCGGCATCCACGCACAACTCGCCACACCGAGAGCGAGAACCACATTATAGTGACCACGAGGAGGTTATCCCATGTGACTCTACCCTCCCTAGCAACCGCGCCAATTTGGTTGCTAAGGAGACCTGACTGGAGTCACTCAGCACGCCCTGGATTCAAACTCATGACTCCAGGTGTGATAGTCAGCGTCAATACTCGCTGAGATTCCCAGAACCCCCTGAATATATATTAGGACTTTTTAGGACATTTTTGCTTAGTAACTTTATTTTCATAATGAATTAAGCTCTTTTAAATCCCAAATTTCCATTCCTGTAATAGGGGGAAAAAAATCACATTTGTACTACCGTATTGTGAAAGTCACTCAGTACGCTTTGGATTCGTCTCCAGGGGTAGTAGTCAGCATCAATACTCGCTGAGTAATCAATAGATGTTGCCAATTGTTTAAAAACTCATTCTCAGAAATAATGCTATTCTATTTATCAATTTATATGAAAAGCCAAAAATGATTACGAGTCCATAACAAATCAGTTTCTCTTCCACTTTATTTAGGAACAATTAAATGTAAATCTACAATACAATATTAATCAGGAAATAAATACAGAACACTTTAATATCTCTTTAACAATAACAGACCTGTGCAAGTTACACTATTCAGAATAACACAAACGTAATTCTGAATTAACCGTGAGTATTTACAGACCGATCGCAGACATCTACAAGCATCAGGATACAAGAAACATCACAGAATGGATTTGATCGACATAGGCTAGGTCAACGTTAGTCAACGTTGATGGGGTGTCACATATTTGAGTGTTGGTACTCCATGATAACAACATCAAAACTGAGTGTTTGTGAATGCACTGTTCCAATGGGCCACATTGACGAAACACAAGTGCTTTTGTGCATCAATGAATGCATCTTTGCGTACAATTAAAACAGAAATTCTTGTGCTTCATACTTGAGGTCCAATGTTTGTAACGACACTACATTTACCTTGTAAAGACGTACTTGCTGCTCCGTTATGAGAGCAGCTGTATGAGAACATATTGGCAGCTTAATCAAAGTTTACGTAATAACATTATTAAGAAGGGTTAGATTATAAATAACTGCCAAAAGAAATTAGGCACCAAAGACTGTTTAGAGTTTTTAAAAGGAGTTATATGTTTTGTGCAATATAGCAATACATTAGTATATGTGCACACTGAAAGATCAGTGTTATATCGTAAGTCGATAAACTTCATCATCATTTTTTAAGGTCTTTTTGACACAAATTCCAAAAGATTCAATTCATGGGCGTCGAGGGTCTTTCAAATCCCCCACCCAAATACCAAACCAACTGTTAAGGCTTTTCTTAAACATACATTTCTTCAAATGTCCACGTAAAAACATAAAACAGTAAGTGCTAAAAGAAGGAATGGCAAAGAACCGATTTCCTTAACCATAATCAACAGCACGATTGAAGGAAACACAAATGAAATAACACAAACGACAGCAGAACTCTAAATGAAATGCTTTTGCCTTGGAGCGGACGTCACCGTCGACAGGATTGATCAGGGACAATGTGGCACTCTTGTACAGCTCATGTGGTGAAGAATGTGTCCATGACCAGACCTGGGACAGAAGTCCTGGTGGGAAATGATCCTAATGATGGTTTCAAGTGATCATCTTGCATAGAAATACACTGAAGGTAATGGTGTAGAGTTAATCAATACATGTTTCCTTATTCTTGTGATGAGGATATGAGTCCAGACACATGGAGTTCCTGAGTTAGTACGTGTGTGTGTGTGTGTGTGTGTGTGTGTGTGTGTGTGTGTGTGTGATAGTTAATTTCCTGATTTACGGGGTGTGTCCACCAGTCTCTTCTTTGCTTGGTAGAAATCTGTTTGGATAAAAGAGTGTGTGTAAGATACAACATCAATATTCCTACTACTCATGAAACTCTAATTAACGTTTTTATGGGAGTAATTACATTCATATGATGTAATTACTTAATAAACAATAAATAAACTAGTGAATCTCACCAGAACATTTGTATTAATCACAAATTAATCAATTTTTTTGCCTTGTTATTTGCATGATAATTAAACACATTTCTTTGCACAAAAATGTATAATTTTGTATTTTTTATAATATATATATATTTTTTATTTTCTCCCCAATTTGTTACGGCCAATTCCCAGTGTGCTCCAAGTCCTCGTGGTGGCGTAGTGACTCGCCGGGTGGCGGAGGACGAATCTCAGTTGCCTCCACGCCTGAGACCGTCAATCCGCGCATCTTATCACGTGACTTGTTGAGCGTGTTACCGTGGAGACATAGCGCGTGTGGAGGCTTCACACTATTCTCCACAACATCCACACACAACTCACCACACGCCCCACCGAGAGCGAGAACCACATTATAGCGACCACGAGGAGGTTACCCCATGTGACTCTATCCTCCGTAGCAACCGGGCCAATTTGGTTGCTAAGGAGACCTGACTGGAGTCACTCAGCACGCCCTGGATTCAAACTCGCGACTCCAGGTGTGAGAGTCAGCGTCAATACTCGCTGAGATACTCAGGCCACCTATAATTTAATACTTTTGATTTTAGGGTGATATTCTGAATTTGAGATTCACCGAATCTTCCTGAATCTGCGGTTAGCCCCGCCCCACCTCATCCCTCCGCTCACCTGTGATATTCGTCTGTTTTCTTTTCAGTGCACCATTCTTGTCTGGCGTTTTCTCCATGTCCTGCGGGACCGAAACGAACTGCTCCGGTGTTTTGGGGATGTTTTCTTTTCCGACGCCAGTTGGATCGGTCAGACCGTCACATGACGATTCTCCACGTGGTCTCGACAGCTCCTCCGTCTGGCAGCTGCGGTACAATACAGGCACTCGAACTCTGGACACGCCCTCCCACTGGAAGTCTCCGCCCTCGAGTGGCTTTTCTGAGATGAAATCGAAGCTCCAGCGTCGCGTCGCATCTTCCAGGTCTTTGCGTAGAGCGTCTCGATACTCGGCCTGAAGCTGCTCGTGATCCACCGGACCGAAAAGACTCCGCCGCGTCGAGCCGTTGCCAAGAGCTCGCAGGATCCGTTTGTGAGATGACATGGTGCGCAACTGCAAGGACAGAGAAAAAGGGACATAAACATTTGAAACAATAACAGTCTTAAAAGTTTGTAGTTAACAGCAGTGATAGACAGAAATGTCTGCCAGCCAAATAAATCGAGTGATATTTGTCCATTCAGAAATAATGGTGATATTTCTGTAGAAAAATCTATATCTGTCACTAAAACCCATATCGGTCGATAGGCAACACCATCAAGTCTGAAAACTCCAATTGAAAATGTAAATATCCCACAATAATATCACAACAAAACAGCCTGAAATCAAAGTTAAATTCCAATTATTTAGTTCCCATACACAAAATACAACAAATGTCTTCATGTTGTTGTCTCTGACCTGTCTCCTTCTCTGTGCAGTCATGTCTGTCTGTCTCTCTGAGGCTGTGTGTGGTGCTTATAAAGACTGTCGTGACTCATGCACAGATACATGTCTAGGCATAACTGCAGAAACATGTGAGGACATGTTCCACTGACTCAAACTACATCTGCAGTGTGAAGACTGACCAGTAGTGGCCGCTGCTGGACCACACAGTTGTGACATTTTATAACCACTATATATAGAGCACATTCACATATTTAATAAATTATAAGTAAAAACCTGGTCTATTTTCATCACATAGAAACACTAGTTTAACTCTATATCACTTCCATGCTCAGAAAAATGTATTGTGGACCAAAAGCCACATAACAACTTCTCTGCTCAATGCAAATAACACCAACATATGACAAGAACTGGTGTTAAAATTACACAAAGAACTGACAACCCAAAACCCACAACCAAAGTCTTGACACTCACACACATCTTTGAAATTTACATGAATACATTTAATTTTTTTTATTATTTTTTTTAACTTCTGACCAATGACAATTATTTATTTTGGGATATAGTTATAAAATCTTGTTTTTGTTTTGTTTTTTCCGTGAGGAATTTCGCAAGCTAGTATAAAACTTTTAGAATCTTGTAATAAATCCCGTTTTAAGCTTGTATCGTGATGTCATCACACGTCACACTTGTAGTAATGGAACGTGCTGTTCTTTTCGAAAAAATAAAGGCTGTGGCGGGAATCCGGGATTCTGTTTGATTTGTTAGAAGTGACTCAGACACGCCCCGCCCACTTTGTCTTCTGCGTCAACGTGAATCAGAAGCTCGTGTGTGCCGGTGGAAAACAGCTGTCAGTCCCAGACATTACTCCATCACACCAGTTTACAATAACGCTCATAAAGATAAATATAACTCCCGATGATGAATATAAGTGCCACATTGATCTATTCAACAACTTATAAGGAAGAAGGTTTCAGATGAAATATTGTGTATGACGATTATTTAACTTCATAATTATCAGAGAGAAACAAAACAGTTAATACTTCATCTTTACAGATTAATATTAGATTACATAACTTAAATTAAACATTAAGTGTTAATAAATTAAAAAAACAAAAGTTATGAAAGTGCAAAACGAAGTAATAAACATGCAACTTACATTATTTATTAGCTTCCGAAGAGTGATTTCTCTCTCTCTCTCTCTCTCTCATATATATATATATTCCTCTTTGTAGATAAAACTGTAGAGGTTAGAGTTACCCTTAACAAGAGTATCGAGGTCAAAAACAAAGTTTGAGATTGCCTTCAGGTGATTTCCTGAATGACGGTACAGCGGATAATGCAGTGACAGATATTCTGTGCGAGAGATCATCAACTCCGATGGGCGTGGCCGTACGGTGGGCGGGGTTTAGTGAGATCAGCACGTGTACTGAACAACATGCCAGCACGTGAGTGCGCAGGGATGATGAATTGAAGTGAATCATGTTAGGGATGGGCAACGCCACTTATTTTCTTTTCGGTCCGATACCAATACCGATGCCTCTATTAAATATGAAAATAATAATAATAATAAAAATAATAATAATAATAATAAATAAAATAAATTAAAAATGTAAAAAATATATATATATATCGTATATATTTATATATATAAAATTGGTAATTTATTTTATTTATTTATTTTATAAAATTGGTAATTGAAAATATTATGTTTGGTCATAATTATTTTTTTTTATTTATATTTTAATAATAAAACAGAAACAGAGAATTTTATGAGCCTAAACAGACAATATTTATACTTCTGTTTTGTTTACTGGTACAAAAATTAACCATGTTTACCACTACAACATTACTGTAGTAAAACCATCGTTCTGCCAATAATAATAATAATAATAATAATAAAACAAACAAACAAGATTACCACAACATTACTGTAGTAAAAACATCGTTAACAGTATTTTTACACTCTATTACACTCAAACTCATTACAGGAAGTGTCAACTTTATATATATGTGGTTATTTTAGTGTGAATTACTCCAGAAGTTTCTCTGATTTCTGTCATTACCGCTATAAGACACGGATCTCTCTCGCTTGAACGAGTTTTGTGATCGTAAGCGATTGTGTTGCATGTTCAGACGAGCGGAAGAAGAAATAGTTCCTGTCCTGCACAAGTATTTGCTAATATAACCTAATCAATTTATTTCACTTTGAAGTGTATGATTATTGTTCATGTGCATGGTAACCAAATAATAAAATACCTA
>NC_068323.1:644802-647302 GCF_025860055.1 Xyrauchen texanus | reverse complement strand
TTTTCTTTATTGGTCTGAGGTCAGTCCGCTCTGTTGAATCGCTGCTGTTGCCATGGTGATCGCCTCCTCCAACGTCTGCTGATCTTCTAACTGTATGAACACAAGCAACACAAACAAACGGTTGAAGAGGGAATCTCACTGTAAACATTACATCAAACGCTTCAACACGGTAAAGACCTGAACTGCGATCTGTGTGCCGTTCTCTGTGGCCAGCAGCGCCACCTGGTGGTACTGAGACGCGCTCACGTCAGTCATGATGCCCTCTGACGTTACTATAGCGACCTGGAGGATGAAGGCAAAGGGTGAGCAGCTTGAGCGCTCGTAACCACATGACCACCTTCCATCCCATAATACTCACCGGCTGCAGCTCTTCGCCATCTGCAACCATGGTGACATGCCGCTGCCCCCCCGTGCTGGCACAGTGGGCGGGGACGGCGATGGTGGTTCCGTCCGGGGTTACCATGGTGACGGCCGCGCCAAGGACCTGCAGGTGTTCGCCTGACACACTCACCTGCTACATACACATGCACAGATCTTAAAACACGTTCACAAGTGTAATCACGAGCATTCGTCACGTGCGTCACCTGTGAGCCGATGTTGTTGGTTTCCATGGCAACTTCATCGTTCTCTTTCAGTTCAGTGCCCTGCGGTGAGGCCCCAAAAACATCTGTGCACACACACACACACACACACACACACACACACACAGTTCATAAGTGGTTAGTTATGGTTACTTTAAGGGGCCAACAACATAACTGGCAACGACTGTAACCCCAGAGCGTCCATGTGTACATCAGGAATGCACGTGTGTACTCACCGTCCTCTGCGGTGTCGAAGTCTCCGTGCGCAGTGCGTTTGTGCATGGCGAGCGTTGACGTCTGTCTGTAGGTCTTTCCGCAGTGACTGCATGTGTACGGCTTACAGTGCGTGTGAACTACGTGATGTTTATAAAGACTGGAGTACTCCGTAAAACTCTTTCCACAACCGGGAACTGTACACAGGTACGGCTTCTCACCTGAGAAAACAGAATACAGTACAACATTAGGGACGCACCGATACCACTCAGTATCATTATTGTGTGATTCTAATTTAGGGTTCATTCACAGTTAGAGTTACCCCATGTGACTCTACCCTCCCTAGCAACCGCACCAATTTGGTTACCCCATGTGACTCTACCCTCCCTAGCAACCGCACCAATTTGGTTACCCCATGTGACTCTACCGTCCCTAGCAAATGCACCAATTTGGTTACCCCATGTGACTCTACCCTCCCTAGCAACCGCACCAATTTGGTTACCCCATGTGACTCTACCCTCCCTAGCAACCGGCCCAATTTGGTTACCCCATGTGTGACTACCCTCCCTAGCAACCGGGCCAATTTGGTTAACCCATGTGACTCTACCCTCCCTAGCAACCGGGCCAATTTGGTTACCCCATGTGACTCTACCCTCCCTACCAACCGCACCAATTTGGTTACCCCATGTGACTCTACCCTCCCTAGCAACCGCACCAATTTGGTTACCCCATGTGACTCTACCGTCCCTAGCAACCGCACCAATTTGGTTACCCCATGTGACTCTACCCTCCCTAGCAACCGCACCAATTTCGTTACCCCATGTGACTCTACCCTCCCTAGCAACCGGCCCAATTTGGTTACCCCATGTGACTCTACCCTCCCTAGCAACCGGGCCAATTTGGTTACCCCATGTGACTCTACCCTCCCTAGCAACCGGGCCAATTTCGTTACCCCATGTGACTCTACCCTCCCTAGCAACCGCACCAATTTGGTTACCCCATGTGACTCTACCCTCCCTAGCAACCGGGCCAATTTGGTTACCCCATGTGACTCTACCCTCCCTAGCAACCGGGCCAATTTCGTTACTCCATGTGACTCTACCCTCCCTAGCAACCGGCCAATTTGTTTATCCCATGTGACTCTACCCTCCCTAGCAACCGGACCAATTTGGTTACCCCATGTGACTCTACCCTCCCTAGCAACCGCACCAATTTGGTTACCCCATGTGACTCTACCCTCCCTAGCAACCGCACCAATTTGGTTACCCCATGTGACTCTACCGTCCCTAGCAACCGCACCAATTTGATACCCCATGTGACTCTACCCTCCCTAGCAACCGGGCCAATTTGGTTACCCCATGTGACTCTACCCTCCCTAGCAACCGGGCCAATTTGGTTACCCCATGTGACTCTACCCTCCCTAGCAACCGGGCCAATTTCGTTACTCCATGTGACTCTACCCTCCCTAGCAACCGGCCAATTTGTTTATCCCATGTGACTCTACCCTCCCTAGCAACCGGACCAATTTGGTTACCCCATGTGACTCTACCCTCCCTAGCAACCGCACCAATTTGGTTACCCCATGTGACTCTACCCTCCCTAGCAACCGCACCAATTTGGTTACCCCATGTGACTCTACCGTCCCTAGCAACCGCACCAATTTGATACCCCATGTGACTCTACCCTCCCTAGCAACCAGCCCAATT
>NC_068323.1:617302-637302 GCF_025860055.1 Xyrauchen texanus | reverse complement strand
AATACCATGGTAGTCTTAAGTACTTCGGAGTTCATGTGAATACTATATTAAATGTACATTTCTAAGCACCATTACTTATGTAAGATTGTTTACATTTAAACACGGACACGCCACAGGCCTCGTGTCACTCTCACACACACACATTCACATTCACATACACGGACACCAGAACACACAATACTGAGCTTTAGATTGATATAGCACAACGTTAGCATGTGTATCTCTTTATATCGCTCATGTGTGTCCTCCACTATCCCATCATTCTCTCTGTACAGGAGCGGTTCTGGGATACTCACCACCGCCAGCTGCCCGACATGCACCGCGAGACACACAAACACGCGCTGAAACACGCAGACAGAGCGACACACACGCATGCGCAGCTGCAGCTCCACTTCCCGCCTGCAGAGGCCGCTGAAACACAAGCACAGCGGCAGCTGATGCTTCAACATTGCCACATCATGGTCTGCCTGTTTCCTCCAGCATCTTCACAAGCTCCTTTGCTGTTGTTCTGGGATTGATTTGCACTTTTCACACAAACTACGTTCATCTCTAGGAGACAGAATGCGTCTCCTTCCTGTGCGGTCACATGGTGTTTATACTTGTGTACTATTGTTTGTACAGATGAACGTGTCACCTACAGGGGTTTGGGAATTGCTCCCAAGAATGAATCAGACTTGTGGAGGTCCACAATAGTTTTCTGAGGTCTTGTGTGATTTCTTTTGCCACCCTATTTGTTTAACGTCATTGTTTACTAGATAAGTCGTTTAGAATTTAAAGTCAAATTAAATAATATAATTTGATATTTAAATTACTACAAACAGCTTCAGTGTTGTGTTGATGTCCACAAGAAGCCAGCACAGATCATGGAAGTAAAATCACAAAATAACACGTGTTGATGAATATTTTATTAAACAGTAAATATTGGTCTACTGTACTTGTTTTGGGTGTGGCACGCACGGGTCATGTCCGATCATAAGTGTCACACAGTTTCATGTTCATGTATTTGCTGCTGACGCAGACATCGAGCGCCCCCTGCTGGCAGCACTGCGACAGTACAGCTGCAGATTCTCCACAGTCTCTTCTGTCATCACTTTCAGCTTCTTCTGCGAGTCTGATGCCCCGGAAGCGGAAGTGAGCAGATACTGTACAAACTTGAATTAGAACATAGAAGTGTATCGATCTAAATTATTCTACTCTTTGTTTATCATTTAACAAGAAAGCCGCTTAGACTATCTCTGTTTAATGTATCTTGTTTAAAAATGTATTTTATTGCCTTGAGTTTTCCTATTTTATTATGACTTGTAATGTTTAAGGTTATTTCCGTTACACTTCCCTGGCAATAAAATAAAGAATTAATAATAAAAAATAAATAAGAATATCTCCTCACTGTGTGTCTGTTGGACTTCTAAAACATGCCAAAGACAGTAAAACAGTAAAATCCTCCCTTGTGTTTTCATTATGGCTTTAGTTAACTGAACGCGATGTGCTGATCAGATCATTCAACTGTCATTACACACACAACACGAGTTATGAACAGCAGCATTTGTTTACGGTGTAAATCACAATCAATCATTTCAGTAATAATCACATAAACATCTTAATTAGCTATTAAAACCGTCTATGAAAAACCATCAACGTAAGCCGATCACCATACATGATGACGTCATCACATTCAATCGCCTCTGATTGGTGGAAAGCAGCGGTCAAAGGCTGTGACATCATCCGGTGACGACAAACATTTAAAGTGCTTTGATTGGCTGGTCAGTAAAGGCATCAGAGATTGACGGACAGATGCATGAATCACGCGAAGAACATGTCCGGGTCATTCCTCAGTCCAAATTCAAAACATAAATATCTGAAAATGATTTTTATTTTTTTCAAGATTAACAAATATTTCATTGCCAAATTTCATAACATGAAAAGCTAATTTTTGTAACTCGAAAAAATATGAACATATTCGTTATTCAAATACAACCTTATAACCGCAACACGAAAAATATTCTCTCATTTCGGCAATACAAAATTAATTAATTATATATATATATATATATTATACATAAATCTTATCGTGATTTTTGCAGTAACGTAAAAAAAATATTTTGGTTACTCTCTTTTTGCACTACATCTTTTCCTTATTAAAATCACATAAATAAAGGCAGCAAAACTACTATAATGTCATTTTTCTTTTAAACGGTCCTGATATCTGCTGACGTCTGCTTTACTCGGTGCTATTGGACTCAAAGGGCAGATTCAACACCTGAGAGCAGAAGAACTAGAGTTAGAAGACCACATTGATTAATGAGAGAGCCAATAATCCATTCTCTTCTGAAAGGGAGAAGGTTGTGAGATCTGTGGATGATGTAGATGTTTGTTATTGAGTCTCTCAGGAAGTGATGTGGTGACACTGGGACGTGTCTAACACTCAGTATGACCATCATTGGAACAGACGAGTCTCAGAGCATTGGAACGTCACATACAAAGTTCTGATCTCGGCCTGGAAACAACTCCATCAGCGGGTCAGCGTACACTGCAGGACAACAGCATCACAGTTCTTATTAAAGAAGCAAATCAGAAGGTCTGTGCCAATCACAGTCTGTGTGTGTGTTACCTGTATCTCCTGGTTCAAGACAGGTTGAAGGAGCTGCAGTGTTTTTGGCATTGTTGAATAGGAACAATCCAAACGGCTGGAGAACCGTCAGCAACAACCAGCCAACCCAGAACCTGCACTCTCTACAACACAACAAAGCTGAGTAGAGCTGATCATCATTCTGAAATGTGAGTGGCAAACGGACAGTTGTGAAGTTAGGGGTGTTGTGGATGTTGCAAAAGTGTTCTGAATGGTTTTAACCTGCTTCTAAAGAGGTACTAAGGAGGTGTCATTGTTTTTAGCCTGATGCTATGCGGTTGCTAAGGAGTTCGGATAGTATTTAGCTTGTTGCTAAGGAGCTCTGATAGTTTTTAGCCTGAAGCTATGCAGTTTGCTTAGGAGTTCTAGATTGTTTTGTAGCCTGTTGTTATGCAGTTGCTAAGGTGTTCTGATGCAGTTGCTAAGGTATTCTTATTGTTATTTAGCCTGTTGCTCTGCCATTGCTAAGGAGTTCTGATTGTTATTTAGCCTGTTGCTGTGCAGTTGCTAAGGAGTTCTGATTGTTATTTAGCCTGTTGTTATGTAGTTGCTAAGGAGTTCTGATTGTTTTTTAGCCTGATGCTATTCAGTAGCTAAGGAATTCTGATTGGTGTATAGCCCGTTGCTATGCAGTTGCTAAGGAGTTCTGATTGTTTTTTAGCCTGATGTTTTGCAGTTGCTAAGTAGTTCTGATTGTTTTGTAGCCTGTTGCAATGCAGTTGCTAAGGAGTTCAATTGTTTTTTAAGCATTTTTCTATGCAGTTGCTAAGGAATTCTGATTGGTGTATAGCCCATTGCTAAGCAGTTGCTAAGTAGTTCTGATTGTTTTGTAGCCTGTTGCAATGCAGTTGCTAAGGAATTCTGATTGGTGTATAGCCCATTGCTAAGCAGTTGCTAAGTAGTTCTGATTGTTTTGTAGCCTGTTGCAATGCAGTTGCTAAGGTGTTCTGATTGTTATTCTGCTGCTGACCCTGCTCCAGGAGCTTGTGTTGTCAGTCAGTTGGCAGTGTTGCAGTGTAGTTCCTGTGTTATCCAGCAGGGGGCAGAGCTCAGCATCAGGAAATAACCACTGAAGAAACGTCTCTCTGTGACTAGATGTAAAACTCCTAAGAAAGAGACAGACAAACAATGACTCTCACACTCATACATCGCTTTCACTGGATACATGTACACTGCTATTCATTACGTATAATGCGCAACTATTCGCCAACATTTTTTATAAAAGTGAAGCAAACACGGTACTACATTTCAAACTTTCACACTTTACAATTCATGTTGACCTGAATTGCATCATGGGTATTTAGTGTGAAAACAACAGGAACGTCATTACCGGACTACAGTGAAGTTGGCAGGTGTTTGCGTGAACGTGTCCGGCCGCGAGACGCTTGTGAATCTGGAATTATAGGAGGAAAACTGTTCCTGACACACTCGCTGAGACACAGACTCTCCACCCTGACAAACACAATCGTACAGGAGAGACAGAGACATGCAGTTTGATAGAAACGCCGTGGCTGTACCTTCAGCAGCACTGGTTGTGCTTCTCTGTGCATCACTACAGACTCGCTCAGACTGTGGGTCAGTTCCAGCACTGCAGTCACGTCTGCGCATGCGGAGCAGTTCACCTGCGCTGTCTGCAGAACACCAGCTGCCCACCACTCATGAAAACCTGCAGCACACACACACGTCAGGCAAGATCACGCAGAGATAAGCGTGTTCAGAGCACGTCACGTGTCTCACCGTGCAGACTGTATTTCTTCATGATGGGCAGCGACAGCAGACGCACGTCAAACAAATGTCTCATTTGCTGCATTTACACTTTAAAACCTTATCGGTAATATAAAAATTTATCAGAAAAACAAATAATAATTTATCGGCAATAATAAAAAAAATTATCGGCAAAAAAAATAATAAAAAAAATTATCTGCAATAATTTTTTTAGCACCAATATAAACATTTATCGGCGATATAAAAAATGTACAAAATGTGTCTGACAATGAAGTCATTTAGTTTCGTTTACACCTCTCGTCCACACTAGAACGGCGTTTGGAGCATGGAGCATTTCGGAAGCGCCTCCATTAACGACTCCATATACTGGAAACTCAAATGAATGAGTGTGGACGTTGCCTTAAATGTATCAATAGTTCAGAAGTCATGCGGGTTTGGGACAGCATGAGGGTGAGTAAATGATTGGATTGACAGCACATGTGGTTTTAATGCATTGACAGTCGCTCTGAGGATGGGGAACTGCGGCGGGTCACGTCGAGGTTCATTCATCTCTAAAACCTGCTTGATGAACTTCTCGATCTCTCTCTCGGACATCCCATAATGATAACCGGACTGCAGTAGAATATCTACACTCTCTGATAATTATCATATATACAGGGTTCACTGAGGGATGAGCCCATGATGTGTGTGTGTGTCAGTGTGTGTGTGTGTGTGTGTGTGTGTAAGTCAGTGAGTGAGTGTAAGTCAGTGGGTGTGTGTGTAAGACAGTGTGTGTGTGTGTGTGTGTGTGTAAGTCAGTGAGTGAGTGTAAGTCAGTGGGTGTGTGTGTAAGTCAGTGAGTGAGTGTAAGTCAGTGGGTGTGTGTGTAAGACAGTGTGTGTGTGTGTGTGTGTGTGTGTGTGTGTAAGTCAGTGAGTGAGTGTAAGTCAGTGGGTGTGTGTGTAAGACAGTGGGTGTGTGTGTGAGTGAATGTGTGTGAGTGTAAGTCAGTGGGTGTGTGTGTGAGTCAGTGAGTGTGTGTGTGAGTGTGTGTGAGTCAGTGAGTGTGTGTGTGAGTGTGTGTGAGTCAGTGAGTGTGTGTGTGAGTCAGTGAGTGAGTGTGTGTGAGTCAGTGAGTGAGTGTGTGAGTGTGAGTCAGTGAGTGTGTGTGTGAGTCAGTGAGTGTGTGTGTGAGTCAGTGAGTGTGTGTGTGTGTGTGTGAGTCAGTGAGTGAGTGTGTGAGTGTGAGTCAGTGTGTGTGTGTGTGAGTCAGTGAGTGTGTGTGTGAGTGAATGTGTGTGTGTGTGAGTCAGTGAGTGAGTGTAAGTCAGTGGGTGTGTGTGAGTCAGTGAGTGTGTGTGTGAGTCAGTGAGTGAGTGTGAGTCAGTGTGTGTGTGTGAGTCAGTGAGTGTGTGTGAGTCAGTGAGTGTGTGTGTGTGTCAGTGAATGTGTGTGTGTGTGTGAGTCAGTGAGTGAGTGTGTGTCAGTGAGCGTGTATTTATCACTTTGTGGGGACCAAATGTCCCCATAAGGATAGTAAAACCCGAAATGTTTGACCTTGTGGGGACATTTTGTCGGTCCCCATGAGGAAAACAGCTTATAAATCATACTAAATTATGTTTTTTGAAAATGTAAAAATGCAGAAAGTTTTCTGTGAGGGTTAGGTTTAGGGGTAGGGTTAGGTTTAGGGGATAGAATATAAAGTTTGTACAGTATAAAAACCATTATGTCTATGGAAAGTCCCCATAAAACATGGAAACACTACGTGTGTGTGTGTGTGTGTGTGTGAGTGAATGTGTGTGTGTGTGAGTGTGAGTCAGTGGGTGTGTGTGAGTCAGTGAGTGAGTGTAAGTCAGTGTGTGTGTGTGTGTGTGTGTGTGAGTGTGAGTCAGTGGGTGTGAGTGTGTGTCAGTGAGTGTGTGTGTGTGTCAGTGAGTGAGTGTGTGTCAGTGAGTGTTGTGAGTCAGTTAGTGTGTGTCAGATATGTGATGTTTATGAGTGTAATGGTGTATGTGTGTAGTTCTTGGTGTTTACTTTCTCTCCCAAATCACGTGAAAACGCGTTTGCGTCCATGATCGGTGAATTCTGTAACATATTTCATCATAAGCACAAACAAACAACAATATTAGTGAAATCTTCCTCATACTATCAGCTATCAAACAACTCTATGGGCCTCTATCTTCACGAACACTCCTCTATAACATAAATAATCATCTTACCGTCACATCCGATCGAGTTATTGATTTGATGATTAATTCACCACAAACATTAATGATCACACTGTTGGCGCGGTCTAAACCGCGACACATTCACAGCAGCAGATTCAACACTTTCAACACAATTAAAAACAAATCCATCAAAATAACTTCACGTGAATATATAAAATCATAAAAAAACACATGCTATTTTATAGTTATTATTTCCGTTTTATTTTACTCGTGGAGAAAAACAACTGAACGTGTCGTTGTAAATGATAAGATTAATGTATAAATAACTCCATAAACATAATTTTAAACGATTAAACCTTCATCTATTTAAATATAAACTTAAAATAACAACATTTATTTAACTCTAAAGCATTCGTTCAACGTGTTTACGTTCATGGCAAATGATATAATCTCAAATTTGTATGTGTACATTAACATAAATACCATTTGTTTTTATTATAAACAAACAGTCGGTTAACTATTGTCATTAATTATGTATATTATAATTTGTACATATTTATTTTTAAAGGATATTCTCTGGATTTTTATAATAAATTGTAATGATGAGGTTCATAGACCTACATCATTATTTTATTCCTGTAAAATAGTGCTTAATATGACATAAGTGTTATCATTAGATCGTTTAGATTTTTCTGAGGAGAAACGTTATGTATTATACCATGACGTCACCTGTGTGCATCCAGCAGAGGGCGCGCCTGCGTGCTGAACGGGAGCGCGCATGGCCGTGTCCCGCATTGTTTGGATCAGCTGTGCATGGATGTGAAACCCCACCCAATAAGGAAGAACGAGCTGTGAAGAGCAGATCCCGGACCGCGACAGCACGAACCTACACACAAACCGAGCGCCGTTCATCATGATCGCGTTATTTAACAAGCTGCTGGACTGGTTCAAGGCGTTATTCTGGAAGGAGGAGATGGAGCTGACGCTGGTCGGCCTGCAGTACTCAGGAAAAACCACATTTGTCAACGTGATTGCGGTAATCAAGCTGTTTCCTGTGTCTCATTTCATTATAGGCCTCAGTCGAGTAACGGGTCATTCACGCTGCGATCCGTGTTGTAGCGCGATCAGACACATTATATCGAACACGACATCATCTGATCAGACAATCTATTTGATAAAGCATCATCTGATCAGATACGATGCATCGGATACATCATCATTTGAACAAATACATTGTAACACATACAGCGTCATTAGATCACATGCGATATATCAGTTCAGACAATGTTTAGATAGAGCACAAAACGAATAAGATACAGCATCATCAGATCAGACACAATGTAACAGATACAGCGTCATCAGATCAGACACAATGTGTCAGATACAGCATCATCAGATCAGACACAATGTGTCAGATACAGTGTCATCAGATCAGACACAATGCATCAGATACAGCGTCATCACATCAGACACAATGCATCAGATACAGCGTCATCAGATCAGACACAATGCATCAGATACAGCGTCATCAGATCAGACACAATGCGTCAGATACAGCATCATCAGATCAGACACAATGTGTCAGATACAGCATCATCAGATCAGACACAATGCGTCAGATACAGCGTCATCAGATCAGACACAATGTGTCAGATACAGCGTCATCAGATCAGACACAATGCATCAGATACAGCGTCATCAGATCAGACACAATGTGTCAGATACAGCATCATCAGATCAGACACAATGTGTCAGATACAATGTGTCAGATACAGTGTCATCAGATCAGACACAATGCATCAGATACAGCGTCATCAGATCAGACACAATGCATCAGATACAGCGTCATCAGATCAGACACAATGCGTCAGATACAGCGTCATCAGATCAGACACAATGCATCAGATACAGCGTCATCACATCAGACACAATGTAACAGATACAGCATCATCAGATCAGACACAATGTGTCAGATACAGCATCATCAGATCAGACACAATGTGTCAGATACAGCATCATCAGATCAGACACAATGTGTCAGATACAGCATCATCAGATCAGACACAATGCATCAGATACAGCGTCATCACATCAGACACAATGCCACAGATACAGCGTCATCAGATCAGACACAATGCGTCAGATACAGCGTCATCAGATCAGACACAATGTGTCAGATACAGCATCATCAGATCAGACACAATGTGTCAGATACAGCATCATCAGATCAGACACAATGCATCAGATACAGCGTCATCACATCAGACACAATGTAACAGATACAGCGTCATCAGATCAGACACAATGCGTCAGATACAGCATCATCAGATCAGACACAATGTGTCAGATACAGCATCATCAGATCAGACACAATGTGTCAGATACAGCATCATCAGATCAGACACAATGTGTCAGATACAGCATCATCAGATCAGACACAATGTGTCAGATACAGCATCATCAGATCAGACACAATGTGTCAGATACAGCATCATCAGATCAGACACAATGTGTCAGATACAGCGTCATCAGATCAGACACAATGTGTCAGATACAGCGTCATCAGATCAGACACAATGCATCAGATACAGCGTCATCACATCAGACACAATGCATCAGATACAGCGTCATCAGATCAGACACAATGCATCAGATACAGCGTCATCAGATCAGACACAATGCATCAGATACAGCGTCATCAGATCAGACACAATGCATCAGATACAGCGTCATCAGATCAGACACAATGCATCAGATACAGCGTCATCAGATCAGACACAATGCATCAGATACAGCGTCATCAGATCAGACACAATGCACCCGATACAGCGTCATCAGATCAGACACAATGCACCCGATACAGCGTCATCAGATCAGACACAATGCACCCGATACAGCGTCATCAGATCAGACACAATGCATCAGATACAGCGTCATCAGATACAGCGTCATCAGATCAGACACAATGCATCAGATACAGCGTCATCAGATCAGACACAATGCATCAGATACAGCGTCATCAGATCAGACACAATGCATCAGATACAGCGTCATCAGATCAGACACAATGCATCAGATACAGCGTCATCACATCAGACACAATGCATCAGATATAGCGTCATCAGATCAGACACAATGCATCAGATACAGCGTCATCAGATCAGACACAATGCACCCGATACAGCGTCATCAGATCAGACACAATGCATCAGATACAGCGTCATCAGATCAGACACAATGCACCCGATACAGCGTCATCAGATCAGACACAATGCACCCGATACAGCGTCATCAGATCAGACACAATGCATCAGATACAGCGTCATCAGATCAGACACAATGCATCAGATACAGCGTCATCAGATCAGACACAATGCACCCGATACAGCGTCATCAGATCAGACACAATGCACCCGATACAGCGTCATCAGATCAGACACAATGCATCAGATACAGCGTCATCAGATCAGACACAATGCACCCGATACAGCGTCATCAGATCAGACACAATGCATCAGATACAGCGTCATCAGATCAGACACAATGCATCAGACACAGCGTCATCAGATCAGACACAATGCATCAGATACAGCGTCATCAGATCAGACACAATGCATCAGATACAGCGTCATCAGATCAGACACAATGCATCAGATACAGCGTCATCAGATCAGACACAATGTATCAGATACAGCGTCATCAGATCAGACACAATGCATCAGATACAGCGTCATCACATCAGACACAATGCATCAGATACAGCGTCATCAGATCAGACACAATGCGTCAGATACAGCGTCATCAGATCAGACACAATGCATCAGATACAGCGTCATCAGATCAGACACAATGTATCAGATACAGCGTCATCAGATCAGACACAATGCATCAGATACAGCGTCATCACATCAGACACAATGCATCAGATACAGCGTCATCAGATCAGACACAATGCGTCAGATACAGCGTCATCAGATCAGACACAATGCATCAGATACAGCGTCATCAGACACAATGTATCAGATACAGCGTCATCAGATCAGACACAATGCATCAGATACAGCGTCATCAGATCAGACACAATGCATCAGATACAGCGTCATCAGATCAGACACAATGTATCAGATACAGCTAAATTCAGTCTCATTGTATTGAATTGGAACATCTTGACAAGCATTTCTGATATCTTTCTGACATCCATCAATCAAAAAAACTGATATAGTGCTCGGCCAGTCAGCATCAGGTATTCTGTGCAATGTTTTTTGATATCAGTTTAATCTGATAAACTGATAAGAATTCAACCAGCATGACAAACTCACAATCAAGAAGGTGTATAAATTCATCCGTTTAGGGATTGTAAATCACATCAGCACCTGCAGTGAGCTGTTGGGATGTTTAGTGTTCAGGACGGGACGGTTGAGTCAGATTTTACTGTCTCGAATCAGTCCATCTTGGATGACATCACATCCTGAACAGCAGTGCTGGAGTATTCCCATAGAGAAACACAGTTAATGTATGTCTCTCTCTCTCTCTCTCCAGTCGGGTCAGTTCAGTGAGGATATGATCCCTACAGTCGGCTTTAACATGCGTAAAATCACCAAGGGTAACGTCACCATCAAGGTCAGGAGGTGTTTCAGAATACGTGCAGTGTTTAGCTGTGTCCCACATTTTTTGTGCAATCCTTAAATGTGCAACTCCGTTCATGTAAAGTGTGTGTGTGTGTGTGTGTGTGTTTGTATGTCTGTGTTGCAGTTGTGGGATATCGGAGGACAGCCGCGCTTCAGGAGTATGTGGGAGAGGTACTGTCGTGGAGTTAGCGCTATAGTGTGAGTTTCTTATGAGCAAAATCTCATCATGTTGTTACACGTGTTACTGTACACATGGCATAATGATGGCATATCATTCTACCTGATTCCACAAACACACATCCCATAACATGTAGGTTAACTCCCCATCTGTCGGACTTTCAGGTATATGGTTGATGCGGCCGACCCGGAGAAGATCGAGGCGTCCAAGAATGAACTTCACAACTTGTTAGATAAACCACAGCTGCAGGGCATTCCTGTGAGGAACACAAACACTGTTTATTACCGTTTCTTCATTATATGTCCGTCGGCATGTCTTACACTGATTACGCTCTGCTGTCCTCACTCAGGTTCTTGTTTTGGGCAATAAGCGAGATCTTCCCGGAGCTCTGGACGAGAAGGAACTGATCGAGAGAATGTGAGTTCTGGACTCCTGTGTGTGTGTGAGTTGAGATCTAGTTGTTTCTGGAGTCTTCAAACGTCGCTCGATACGGCTAAGACGACATGACCTACAGTAGATCTTCAAACCATTACAGCTAATGTCGTTCTTCAGAGACGAGAGCGGATTTGATTGGAATAACTGGAGTTGTCTGAGATTATTGTGGATTCCTGTGTTCACGGAAAAGGTCACGTATAGTGTTGGGTGTAATCTGATTACAAAGTAAATAGTGACTGTAATCTCACTTTAAAGTCACTTTTTCAACTTTAAACTATTTCTGTGGCACTTAAATTCCTGTTTGTTTAGAGTGACCCGCTTAGGCCCGCCCCATAACATTACTCATCCAATGGCATGAGTCGGGGGCGGGGCTATCTCTTTGTCTGACCAATGGCAGGTGGGGGGTGTATTAAGAACTGTTTTGGAAAACAAAGTTATTAAACAACGTTATTTTTGCAATTGTGTTCAGTGAAATTACATACTTTAGTTACTAATGACTATTTTAATCAGATTACAGTTAATTGTTTTAAAAAGTAACTTGAAAGTAAAATAATTTGTACCGTGATTACTTGTTCCATGAAGTAATCAGTAAAGTAATCACATTACAGTATTTAGTAGTGGACTACTAGTTTTGAGTAATTTACCCAACGGCGAAAGTATCAATATTCGAACCCATGATCGAAGACAGACTCGAGTAATGGTGTCGCAAGATTTAGTAAAAAATATGAATAGGATATAAATTAAAACAGATAAACAATTATATTAGAAACTTGTTTTTTATTTATGTATATATAAATGTACTTTATACATTGTATAGTATATAACTGTAGATATATTAAAGGTATAAGCCTACACGTTAAATTTGTTAATATATATTTCTGTGTATATTAATTAATTAAGTGATATTTAGTAACAGCCGTTAATTTAAACACCAGACAAAATGTAGAATTTTGAAGTCATTTTAAAAAGAAACTCCAAAATAAAGAGTAAAAAGTAGTTCATAAAGTAAATGTGTAGCGGTTAAATTCCAATTGCGTTATGTACTTTAATGTTAATCATAGAAATAACTTATTGCGTGATGCGGTTTGCGTGATGGCACAAATGCTCTCTTTAAAGCCTCGATCTGAGATGTTTCTGATCTACAGGAATCTGTCGGCCATTCAGGACAGAGAGATCTGCTGTTACTCCATTTCCTGTAAGGAGAAGGACAACATTGGTAAGATTACGAATACTACCACATGTGTTCAGAGGTCGACCGATTGTGGGTTTTGCTATACTGATAACTGAAGTCAGGTCTCCTTAGCCACCAAATTGGGCCGGTTGCTAGGGAGGGTAGAGTCACATGGGGTAACCAAATTGTCCCAGTTGCTAGGGAGGGTAGAGTCACATGGGGTAACCAAATTGTCCCAGTTGCTAGGGAGGGTAGAGTCACATGGGGTAACCAAATTGTCCCAGTTGCTAGGGAGGGTAGAGTCACATGGGGTAACCAAATTGTCCCGGTTGCTAGGGAGGGTAGAGTCACATGGGGTAACCAAATTATCCCGGTTGCTAGGGAGGGTAGAGTCACATGGGGTAACCTCCTCGTGGTGGTGATTAGTGGTTCTCTCAATGGGGCGTGTGGTGAGTTGTGTGTGGATCGTGGAGAGTAGCATGAGTCTCCACATGCTGTGAGTCTCCGCGGTGTCATGCACAACGAGTCACGTGATCAGATGCGCCGATTGATGGTCTCACACGCGGAGGCAACTGAGACTCGTCCTCCACCACCCGGATTGAGGCGAGTAACCGCGCCACCATGAGGACCTACTAAGTGGCTGGAATTGGGCGTTCCAAACTGGGGAGAAAAAACAATAAACAAGCCGAAAATGATCCGGGATTTTTGTTATGAAATTGACATAGACTTGTTATAGCCTAAATCAGGGGTCGGGAACCTTTTTGGTTGATTCTGTGGGATCATAAATAATTCTTATATTATGTCATGCTGATGTAATCCTTCCTCATGATCACACAGCCTGACCGAAGCAAAGCGGGTGCGTTTACTCGCGCGAATAACCGTAAGTGAAGCGCTGCCGGCTCGTGATGCGCGAATGTCTTGCACGAGTCTGTTGGGTGTACTGCAGTCTTGTCACACTGAGGTCATGAGGAAGGATTACATTAAGAATTTAAATAAAATAGTCTACTCTCTCGCCGTTGTTGGCGTGCCAGTGATTACCCCTCCACGTGACATAGGTTGCCGACCCCTGGCCTATATATTCTCCACTATCGGCACCGATCAGTCGGTTCAACCGCTATATCGGTCTACCTCTAGTTTACGAAGGTCTTTATTCCACTAGAGCTGTTGTAATGTTCTCTGTTCTAGACATCACACTACAGTGGCTGATCCAACACTCACGAATCAGGCGGAGCTGAGGCGGCGGCGGCGTCTAATTGGAGGAACAGCATCATGTGACCAACCTTATTTTAGGCGCTCTTGATTCTAAACACACATCCGCCCCTCCCTCTGTTCTTACATACTAAGAGATATTATTATTTACGTCATCGGAAGTTTCTTTTTTAATTATTTGAATGTGTTTTTTTTACAGTTCATCATTAAGTGCGAATGCGTTTTGATCGATGTGTGACACGTGATGTTTCATTTACGCGAATCGTTTGCCGTGTTTGCTCAGAGATCGCGTCCAGTCAGTTCTTTGTGAATGAGCGAAGTGAAATCACGGTCACATGACTTGCATTAATCTGATTTGTAGCATTAAAAAGTACTCTGTAATTTAATCTGAGTTTCACGCACACCGCCGAATGACAACGGTGGGTTGTCATAGTAACCATTCCCATGGTGTCGGCTGCATATGTTGAGCTTTAGGAAGGTCTGTTTTGAACGCGTCAGTGTTTCGACGAACGTTATTAGCATTGGACTTATTTGATCCCTGACGAGATGCAATACAGTAACGGTATCAGATGCTGCTTTCAGTTTATTACTACACTCACAATTCATTCTAGCACATGTGTGTCTTCGAGAAAGTTTCTCTTTCGTCACGGACTGAAACGTCGCGCAACCGTTTCATGTTCAGTGTGGACGGGCTAATCGCACGTCGTCGGAAACTTGTTTGATCGCATCTGGACTCTGTGTTATGTTAACATGGGTTTATTCGGCAGATATGAGTGTTTCATCAGAACGGTTTTGAGTTCGTCGTGGTTATCGAAGCAGGCATCTTATTAATTTACTTGCTTAATTGTTTCGTTTACAGCCAATTTCGTTTTGTCGCATCTGTGGACGTTTTTGGCCTCTGTTGGATAATATATATATGCACATTTTATTTTCGCTATGCTTTTACGGTTTATTTTTTAGCGTTTTTGAACTGGATTGTGTAAATAGCAACTTAAACCAAAAGAAATCTCCCTACTGATCGTTACAGTGTTTGTCCGATTGTGATTAGCGTCCTATAATAATAATAATGAAGGTCCCACTCATATTCACAGCAGTCTGAGCAAACGGATTGTGTGTGCGTGAATGTGTGAGTGTTTGTGTGCATGAAACATGCTGTCATGTAGAATAGAAAAACAATTACTTAATAAACCGCAGTTTGTTCTGTTGATTTGTTATTCGTTATAATTTTGTATTCGATTGTTTATTTGCTAATGTTGCAGTTTTATTTCGGTGTACAGTGTCACTAGTGTTTGTCTTTGCTAAAAGTGACGTGATGCAACAAATCGATACGATCTTCGTAGATTTTACGAAATTAACAAAACGAAGTTACGCCACAAAGATTACAAAGTTGTTTACGAATTTGAAGTGCCGATGTTATGTAATGATGGTTACCATGGCAATTTAGCCAATATGGTTGCCATGGTAAATTTCTGTATAAATTGAATAAAAGTTGTTTATGAAGTTAACGAAGTCACAGATTAGCAGATTTATTTTCCCCGCAAAGTTGACGTAGAGAAAGTTTTGTAACTAAGTCGTTGAGCAAAATCTCTCACGCTTTAATTATAACGAAGTCATCAAGTCACACGCCGAAATTGACATTGACGTAACAAAATGTATAAACTTGCTTAACAGACGATTTGTTGATTACATTTAGTTGATTCTTACATAAAAGTTAACAAAGTCTCTCGCGCTTGCATTGTAACTAAATCAACGTCACAAAGTTTCGTACTGAAATTAACTTCAACGTAATTTACAAACTTGCGTAATGGAGTCGATTTTGTTGAACGTTACATAACAAACTTTAGCGAATTATCTCGCGCTTGCATTATAACTAAATCAACGTCACAAAGTTTCGTAATGAAATCAACTTCAACGTAATTTACAAACTTGCGTAACGGAGTCAATTTTGTTGAACGTTACAGAAAAGTTACATAACAAACTTTAGCAAAGTATCTCGCGCTTGCATTATTACTAAATCAACATCACAAAGTTTCGTAATGAAATCAGCTTTGACGTAATTTACAAACTTGCGTAACGGAGTCCATTTGTTTTGGTTACATTTTGTTGAACATTACAGAAAAGTTACGTAACAAGATGAACTTTAGTGAAGTATCTCGCGCTTGCATTATTACTAAATCAACGTCACAAAGTCTCATATCGAAATCAGCTTTGACGTAACAAAATGTACGTACTTGACAAAGACGATAACGAAGTTATCTGCGACGTAACAGACACATAAGAAAGTCGAATTGGTTTAACGAAGTTGTGTGCTTGCAGCGTAGACACTACTGTTGTTTGTCGCATTGCATCACTCGCTCGCAGCATAGACACAATATTACACTCTGATCTCTGAACGGTACATTACTAACGTTAAACTACAACTTAATGAGGTGTTTGTGTTCATTTGATTATTTTTTTTATTTTGTTTTGTATTAAGTGGCCATAATGTTTATTTAAATCGCCATTGTTTTAATTGTTTGTATCAGTGTTGTTGTTTTTTTGCTTGGGGGAATAAGGTAATATTACGCTTACGTCCCCCTGCATGACTCATTATGGGATGGAACCGGTTTCCATAATAACTGTATAATGAAACTGAACCGAGCCCAGTAATGTTCATTACAGAACGTGTTGTCCTCTTTATATTTATCAGAAAGTAACTTTTTAAAGAGGTTGACAGAAGTGTTTCTACAGAAGACTTGTTCATTTAAATGTTTCATTTGAACTCTTTTTATTCTCTCGTCCTGGCGGTGATAACTGTACATGTTATTATTGTTAATTACAGATTATTTAAAAATGAAAATTAAATGATTTCCCTCTCAGACATACGCTTGTTGTTTTCTTCGGTCAAAATGAATTAGAAGGCATAAATAAGTGTGAATTATATTCTCATAATGTTTCCATTGAATATGTGTATTGTGTACCGTCTGTTTTGGGGAGAACAAATCGTGTCTCAAAGCGGTTAACGGTTGACGTTACTTTCTTATGTTATTTTTCAACATAGTTTTTAAGATTAAATAAAAAATTTATAGAAATATTTCCGCTTCGGTTTTAAGTAAATGTCATTAATGCCACGTCCTCAATATCACGTTTATGCGCTCTCAGAAAACTATTGGCAGTACCGTGTTTTTGGACACTTCCATGGTAGTACCGCGTTTGGGATATTTCACACGGCCGTACCGTGTTTTTGGACACTTCCCATGGTAGTACCGCGTTTGGGATATTTAACACGGCCGTACCGTGTTTTTGGACACTTCCCATGGTAGTACCGCGTTTGGGATATTTAACACGGCAGTACCGTGTTTTTGGACACTTACCACGGTAGTAACGCGTTTGGGATATTTAACACGGCAGTACCGTGTTTTTGGACACTTACCACGGTAGTACCGCGTTTGGGATATTTAACACGGCAGTACCGTGTTTTTGGTCACTTACCACGGTAGTAACGCGTTTGGGATATTTAACACGGCAGTACCGTGTTTTTGGACACTTACCACGGTAGTACCGCTTTGGGATATTTAACGGCAGTACCGTGTTTTGGACACTTACCAGGGTAGTACCGCTTGGGATATTTCACACGGCCGTACCGTGTTTTGGACACTTACCAGGGTAGTACCGCTTGGGATATTTCACACGGCCGTACCGTTTTTGGACACTTACCACGGTAGTACCGCTTGGGATATTTCACACGCCGTACCGTTTTTGGACACTTACCACGGTAGTACCGCGTTTGGGATATTTCACACGGCCGTACCGTGTTTTTGGACACTTACCACGGTAGTACCGCGTTTGGGATATTTCACACGGCCGTACCGTGTTTTTGGACACTTACCACGGTAGTACCGCGTTTGGGATATTTCACACGGCCGTACCGTGTTTTTGGACACTTACCACGGTAGTACCGCGTTTGGGATATTTCACACGGCCATACCGTGTTTTTGGACACTTACCACGGTAGTACCGCGTTTGGGATATTTCACACGGCCATACCGTGTTTTTGGACACTTACCACGGTAGTACCGCGTTTGGGATATTTCACACGGCCATACCGTGTTTTTGGACACTTACCATGGTACTAACGCGTTTGGGATATTTAACATGGCATTGATAATACCATGTTACATATAATAACATATTTTTACTAAATTTAACATGACATCACCATGTTTTTTGGACATGATACATAATACTACCATATTTATTGGACATTTACCAAGAGAGTACCATGTTTTTTTGGAAAGATACCATGATATAAAAAACATTTTGGACATGGTACATGATATTAGCATGTTTATATATTTACCATGGTAATACCAGGGTTCATATGTACTGTGGTAATGCCATAGTGTTCCTTTAATTACTGTGGAGAACCATGTAAATACTATTGCATGTGAATGAAACTCATTTAACATATGGAAACTCAAAGTTCCATGATATTCACATCTGATACCGTCAATGCTTTTGCCCAAGTATACGGTTTAGTAAGGGTGAGAATACATTAGGGTGTAACGCTTTCATCTCAGTATCTCAACAAGTAACTAAGACATTCAGAAAGACTGAGCGATTTACCCCAACGATTCGAAGGACATTTTAATACACTAACGTTTTAAAAGTTAAGATACACATATGGCACTATTCTGCAGGACAGATCCCCATCAGTCCTCTCTTGGTGAGCTCGTTGAAGATCACGATGGCAGACAGAGGGCCAGACTGGCCAGCACACAGTTCCACGTGTTCTTCAGGTAATGATTGTGCCACATGATACACATGAGCGCGAGATTCCCCACGACACCCACCGAGAACGCGAGCAGATACAACATCATGACCGCGCACGCGCAGTACCACTCCTCCGTCAGCGGGTATAACGGGTTATGAACCCGCAGAGCCCCGTTGAAGGTCCGAGGTGTGGTGAAGAAGCCATCAGGACTCTCTACGCATGATGCGTTTGGGTCAGGAGGCTTTCATCATACTCCTCCACTGGGTGATGGGCTGCGAGCTCGCGTGAGGGTGAGGAAGACTCCATCAGGCTCATCTTCATCATCTTCACTGTGTTATTATTCGCCTCAGCTGACCCAACAAATAAAACTAGTCAAAATAATACACTAAACATAATTGTAAGAGTCTAATAAACGGAGTAATTATAATTCTGTGGGTTTGAAAGCTCCAGAAGATGCAGTGATGGCAGTGAGTGAATGATGCTCTCGCCTGACCCCGTGTGGCCACTGACGGAACTTCACTCCGTTATTAGGCCTATATTCTTCATCGGTGTGAATTACATGTACCCAAGTATTACTATCAGGGTCAACAATTAATGGGCCAAAAGTGCCACCAATTGTCACAATATTGGGGTAAAAATTGCCCTTATTCATATTATACTTCTCATTTTTATTATTATATATATATACATAAAATATTTTTGGGGGGACATTTTTTTCTTATTCATTTTTGCTTTTTTCGATCATTTTGTTTGTTAACGCCAGCGGCATACATTTTTCCAAAGGTGTGTATTTGTGGGGTAATTTTGTGTGTGTGTGTGTATATATAAAAACAACAGAGGCATTATGTAAACAAACTGGTATTTAAAGGGTTATAATCCTGAAAATGAATGTATATTTGATAGTTATAATCAGGACTGATGTTGGTTAATATATAATATTATGGCAGTTTTTTGACATGGATATTTTTGTCCTTTAAGGACTTCCAAGTAACTTCAAAAGAGTTTAGGAGAATTTATTTTAGCAAATTTACCAAACTGATATTTGTTACTTACCTGGACACTATACAGTGTTTTATACTGTTTGAAAAATAAAAAATGAGGTAAATTTGACACTGTTGACTAATAGCA
>NC_068323.1:589802-592302 GCF_025860055.1 Xyrauchen texanus | reverse complement strand
TATAGTCTACAATAGTGTAGTGAAGTGTAGAATAGTATTGAATAGTATAGTATTAAATAGTGTAGTATAGTATAGTTTACAATAGTATAGTGCAGTATGGTATTGGATAGTATAGTATAATATAGTATAGTCTACAATAGTGTAGTGAAGTGTAGTATAGTATTGAATAGTGTTGTATAGTATTGAATAGTATAGTATTAAATAGTGTAGTATAGTATAGTTTACAATAGTATAGTGCAGTATGGTATTGGATAGTATAGTATAATATAGTATAGTCTACAATAGTGTAGTGAAGTGTAGTATAGTATTGAATAGTATAGTATTGAATAGTGTAGTATAGTATTGAATAGTATAGTATTGTATAGTATAGTATAGTTTACAATAGTATAGTGCAGTATGGTATTGGATAGTATAGTTTACAATAGTATAGTGCAGTATGGTATTGGATAGTATAGTATAATATAGTATAGTCTACAATAGTATAGTGTAGTGTAGTGTAGTATAGTATTGAATAGTATAGTATTGAATAGTGTAGTATAGTATTGTATAGTATAGTATAGTTTACAATAGTATAGTGCAGTATGGTATTGGATAGTATAGTATTATATAGTATGGTTTACAATAGTATAGTGCAGTATGGTATTGGATAGTATAGTATAATATAGTATAGTCTACAATAATATAGTGTAGTGAAGTGTAGTATAGTATCGAATAGTATAGTATTGAATAGTATAGTATTGAATAGTGTACTATAGTATTGTATAGTATAGTATAGTTTACAATAGTATAGTGCAGTATGGTATTGGATAGTATAGTATTATATAGTATGGTTTACAATAGTATAGTGCAGTATGGTATTGGATAGTATAGTATAATATAGTATAGTCTACAATAATATAGTGTAGTGAAGTGTAGTATAGTATCGAATAGTATAGTATTGAATAGTATAGTATTGAATAGTGTAGTATAGTATTGTATAGTATAGTATAGTTTACAATAGTGTAGTGTAGTATATTATAGTATAGTTTACAATAGTATAGTGAACTATAGTGTACTATAATATAGTATAATGTACATTAGTATAGTGTAGTGTAGTATAGTATAGTATTATATAGTATAGTTTACAATTGTATTGTATAGTATAGTAAATAGTGTACTATACAAACTATACTATACTACACTACATTATACTATTGTAAACTATACTATATTGTATAGTTTGCAATAGTATAGGTCAGTATGGTAGTGAATAGTGGAGTATAGTATAGTATAGTATTATATAGTATAGTCTACAATAGTATAGTGTACTATAGTATGGTATTGAATAGTGTAGTATAGTATAGTGTAACACAGTTGAAGGAAGGGCAAGGAGGAGGCGAGAACCGGCTTTGTCAACATAAATTATATTTTAATGAGAAACTTAAACTCAAAAACACATAAACAAACACACATGACGGACATGTCCGTAATTCTCTCTCTCTCGAACCATCGTCACCGGCCGCCTTTATCCCTCGCGCGACTCATCAGGCTGATTGGGGACCGGGCGCGTGATATTCCGACCGGCCCCGCCCCCCTCCGCTCCACATATAGTATTGTATTGTATAGTTTACAATAGTATAGGGCAGTATGGTATTGAATAGTATAGTATAATATAGTATAGTATTATATAGTATAGTGAATAGTGTAGTATAATATAGTATAGTGAATAGTGTAGTATAATGTAGTACAGTATTGTTTAGAATAATATAGTATAGCATTTTATAGTATAGTGTACTATAGTAAAGTTTTGTTTAGTATACTTTGGAGCAGAATAGTTTACAATTGTATTGTATAGTATAGTGAATAGTGTACTATAATATAGTATAGTTTACAACAGTATAGTATAGTGTAGTGTAGTATAGTATAGTATTGTATAGTTTACAATAGTATAGGGCAGTATGGTATTGAATAGTATAGTATAATATTGTATAGTATTATATAGTATAGTGAATAGTGTAGTATAATGTAGTATAGTCTACAATAGTATAGTGTACTATAGTATGGTATTGAATAGTGTAGTGTAGTGTAGTATAGTATTCTATTGTATAGTTTACAATAGTATAGGGCAGTATGGTATTGAATAGTATAGTATAATATAGTATAGTATAATATAGTATAGTGAATAGTGTAGTATAATATAGTATAGTGAATAGTGTAGTATAATATAGTACAGTATTGTTTAGAATAATATTGTATAGAATTTTATAGTATAGTGTACTATAGTAAAGTTTTGTTTAGTATACTTTGGAGCAAAATAGTTTACAATAGTATTGTATAGTATAGTGAATAGTGTACTATAATATAGTATAGTTTACAACAGTATAGTGTAGTGTAGTATAGTATAGTTTACAATAGTATAGTGTAGTGTAGTATAGTATTGAATAGTGTAGTATAGTATATTTTTATTATTTATTTTTATCTCCTTCTCTCCTAATTTGTAACGCCCAATTCCCGCTACTTA
>NC_068323.1:574802-584802 GCF_025860055.1 Xyrauchen texanus | reverse complement strand
TTGAGTTGCTGCTGTGCTAGCCGTAGCGTAGTGACTAAGCTGCACTCAATGGTGCATGTGTTTAGCATTTCCTGTCATAGGCGTGCATATCCCTAAAAGTGATTCAGTCCCCCACACGTCCCACCGAGAGCGAGAACCACTAATCGCCACCACGAGGAGGTTACCCCACATGACTCTACCCTCCCTAGCAACCGGGCCAATTTGGTTGCTAAGGAGACCCGGCTGGAGTCATTGTTACCTGCGTGGTAACAAACCCCAGTGCACAAGGGGGCGATAGAGGTCCCCTAAAATGTCTGTGCCATTAAAGCAGTGTAGTGTTGTTATTCAGGCCGCTAACTAGAGACAGTTTGACTTATCTGAACTCAGTTGACAGAGGATGAGCATGAACTGCATTCTGACACGTTCTTTCAGGTCAGCTAACCGGAACACGCTTCATAGTCTCGTCTCGACTCTGACAAAAGAGTTTTGAGGAGTGTACAGAGAGCATTTGTCAGGACTCGCAGTGAAAACAAACACAAGTTTACATTTCTTTGTGCATTGTTCCAACGGCTCACCACTGCCGAGAATTATTCACTTCTGTAACATCTCATTGTCGTTTCAAGTTTCTGTTCAAAACCGGTTGCTGAATTCTCACAAATGCATCATGTCCATCCCGTGCTCGTGTGAGCTAGCAGGTACATGCGCGCTTGTGAATGTTTAAACTTACAGAAATACGGTGTGTTACAACCTCAAATAATTCACTATCATTTGATTTTAGCGTTGTTAGTTTTGGAGTCGTGAAGTTTATTTTTAGTTTTTAGTTTTAGCTCGCATTCTTTTCCAGTTTTGGTAATTGGTGTTAGCGCTGCGGGGAATTAGCGAAGAAAACGTCAATAAAGGCATTTTCATGCAATGCAAAAAAACCACAAACATTTTATTAAATGATATTTCCCTGTTAAAACAGCACTGCACTGTAAACTCTGCATGTCATTTTAACAGTAAAAGACTGTAAAAACGTAATACTGTAGTTTTTACAATAAAATGGTGTAAAAATAAACATTTTATGATGTAAAAGTACGATTATCCTGTATAATTAATTATGTTTAACAAGAGAGCACATGTACTTTTTACAGTAAATTATTGTTAAAATTACGGTAATAAACGTAATCGGGCGTTGCCAGAATTCCCTGCGTGACCCGTCACATTTCATTATATTTAATAGGAATAGTTCAGTTTAATATCAGTTATGTACATTGTTCTGTAAATTGAACAGAATTGTTGTTGTTTATGTTTACAGTGCCAGCGTGGTCATGTAAATCTAAAGTTGTTTATATTTTACAGTATTTATGACATAATTATTCTGGCGAGCACAGCTGCCAGTTTTGTTGTTGTTGTTATTGTTGTTGATTCTCCTCCCTAATTTGGAACGCCCAATTCCCATTGCGCTCTAATGATGCGTTCACATACAACGCGAAGCAATTACATACATAGTCAAAGCAAAAAAACAAATAGACGCGAATTCGCACCAGGGGGCACAATGATGCGAATGGCGCAACTCTAACATGCGGAACCGCTTCATTCGCGCATTCAACTCGAGCGTTATTATTCGCGTGATGCGTTGTCGTGAAAGCCAATTAGCATTGAGATTGTCCGGATGTCACTGGCGTACTGACGTAGCAGAATAAATCTGGAAAAATGGATGTTAACATTGTTATAGCGGTGCGTCATACATGTGCAGAGACCGGACGAATAAAGACATCGCTTGGAGGAAAGTGAGCGAGGAAGTTGGACGACCTCGTAAGTTCTGTAAATATGCGCGACTACTCGATTCCAGCTATTGGTTGAACTTTACTATGAACCAAGTCGTAGAAGCCCCGCCTCCTGTCCTTTTCCGGAAGAGAAGCGGGAATCCTCGCAGGTTCACGTTACTCACGCAAACGGCAGTTTAAACACACATTTATAATCCAGCGCTCAAACTCGCGCGATCAATGCGAGGCGAAAATTTTCTTTGTGTTGTTTGTGAACGCACATTAGTCCTCATGGTGGCGCTTTTACTCGCTACAATCCGGGTGGCGGAGGATGAATCTCAGTTGCCTCCATGTCTGAGACTGTCAATCCGCGCATCTTATCATGTGACTTGTTGAGTGTGTTACTACGGAGACGTAGCGCGTGTGGAGGCTTCGCGCTATTCTCTGCGACATCCACGCACAACTCGCCACACGCCCCACCGAGAGCGAGAACCACATTATAGTGACCACGAGGAGGTTACCCCATGTGACTCTATCCTCCCTAGCAACTGGGACAATTTGGTTGCTAAGGAGACCTGACTGGAGTCACTCAGCACGCCCTGGAATCAAACTAGCGACTCCAGGTGTGATAGTCCAGCATCCATACTCGCTGAGATACACAGACCCAGTAAAAGTGTTTTCAACTCTACACGCATTCGTGTTGATGTGGCTTAAGTAAAATAATCTCTGAGCCGAGAGGTCACACAAACACAAAACATGAATTTCTAAAGATCTCAGAACGAAACTGCTGTTTTTAGTGATCACAAACTCTTTAAATGAAGTTTTGTGAAAGATAACGCCGCTAGATTAGCCGTCTCAGGTGACCGTAATTCCAGGGTAGTTTCAAGGGTTTCAAAGCTCAAGAACACGTTCAGACCGTTTTCAGCAGATCTCACAGGTATTAAATGATGTATGAGATTGTCAATACAGCTAAACTTGGGAGAGTTTGTGTTCGCTCTGTTGCCGAGTCCATTTGCATGTGGACAGATATTGTTGTGTGTCGGGTATGTTTGTGTATTTGAATGTTGCACCTCTAAAGAACAGTCGCTTTGTGCTCTAAAATGCAAAACCAAACCTACGATGAAACATGCGATTGGTAAGTTTAACTAAAGGTCAGCTACAGCAAACCCATCGTTTGGAAATCTTCTGCAGTATTTTGCTGTACGCAGGTCGACACTTACAGGCAGAACTGGTGGTTTTTCTTTTAACTAGAGATTAACTATAAAAAGAGTTTTGTTGACGAAATATCTGTTGAACTTCACAAGTGTTACTGTGCACATTTCAACACGTTGGCAATATCTGATAATGAGACTTCAACAAACTGAGCAAAGTAAATGTCATTGTTGAAATAAGCTTGAGTGAGTGTTTGGAGTAGAACACTGTTCAGATGGGTGAGGTGCAATACAAGATAGTTTAATCAAACAGCAGAAGTCAACAAAAGATCTGTCTATATGGACCCACTTTATATTAGGCGGCCTGAACTACTATGTACATTTGATACAATGTACTTATGTACATACATGTAGTTGCATTGTAATTACATTTAAAGTACTTGTATTTAATTACATTTGTAGTTACACTGTTAACTTTACCACTAACGTAGCCTAACCCTTACCCCAAAACTTAACTCTAACCCCTACTCCTAACCCTAATCCTACCCTTACTCCTAACTAAACCTTAAACCTACCCGTACCTCAACATTGGTAGCAGCAACTGTGGATATTTTGCAGGACAACAATATACACTTATGTATTAAATGTTTACCATGCAGGCAGAAAGATGTTGGAAAACCTCGGGTTATTGGTAGAGCAGCGCGATGGAAGCTGACGTTATCCCAAACAACACCGTAGCGAGACTGCTTTGGTTGTGCTGGAACACACGCTCTCTTAGACCATCAAGGACACAAGGAGGAGCATAGTGTTATAGGGTCCAAGGATGGCATGGCGGTGGAGTGCCCCTCGTTGGCTAATGGCCGTGCACATAGTGGCGTTCCCTCCTCGCTGGCCAGGGACATTCACAATAGCCGGATGGCCAATTGTGTTCATCCTCCTCCTCTTCCTCCTCCTCTCCCTACTCCTCCTCCACCTCCTACTCTTCCTCTTCCTTCACCTCTTCCTCCACTCCCTACTGGTCTTCCTCCTCCTCTCTGGTGTCCTTGACCACTTCCTCCTCTCCCCCTCTTCCTCTTCCTTCACCTCTTCCTCCACTCCCTACTGCTCTTCCTCCTCTCCAGTGTCCTCGACCTCTTCCTTCCCATCTCTCTGGATCTATTGTCCCGTAGCTGAATGAACTGAATCTCTCTATTGAAGGTTCTGATTGGTGTGGGATAAATTTTGACTCTTAGTGTTTCCACCTGGGTAATTGTGTGCTAATTGAGCTCAAGCTGTGCTTTCTAAATGAAGGGATTTGTGTGTAGAGTTTTGCAGTGACAGTTCAACAAATCTGACTCATGTGTCAAAACAGGGGAATAGTTTTATAGTTTAGGGAAATGGGTGTGCTTTTTGATAAATGGAGTTACGATTTAGAAATGTTAGTTCAAAAGTCTGGTTATAGTGTTTAAGCAATCGAGAAAACCTAAAATATGCTAGGATATACTTTATAATTCAAAGATAAATAGAAGCTAGGTAGAATAACAGACCAAGGTGCATAAAATTTTTTTATCATAAAATTTATTTCATAAAATGTTCATACAAAAAGCAAATATATGCTATACATAAGCGTTAAATATAGTATAAGGGTTAGGCACATTATCCAGTGACATTTTATAGCATAATCTTCAAATGATATAGTCTGATTTGTACTTGATTGACAAGTATAATGAAGAATACATAGTTCTTACACATGTCCGTTAACAGTAGAATAGATATATCAATCAGTACAATGACAAAGTGAATGACACTTCATACAACCGTTATGTCCTTCTGTTCTGAGTTTGTTCAAATGTGACAAAAAAACTTTTACATTTCATTCAAACTTCATATCCTCAACGCTAAAGAGCCTTTACAAAGCTTTACAGACTCTCATAGTTCAACCATTGTGTAATACAAAGTTTACATTAACATCTTAAAGTAAAGCAAATAGAGTCTGATCCAGGCCACGCCCGCGTGTCATTTGAACCAGAGAGGTGCTTTGAGATCTACACAACATTTTTACAGGTTCATAAAACCTACATTAGCCAAACAATGGCTTACAGTTTCTGCGAAACCTTTTCCCTCTGGGAAGAGTGTGTTTCTATCAAGGGGATCTTCAGAGCAACCAAACTAAGCCTAAAGTTCCTCATTAGTAGGAGTCCAATTACTCTACATTTGAAAGCGACCCTCTTTCATCAGGTCCGCTTCAATATCCAGTCTCCTCTATCCTCCAACCAGTGGAGTTCTTTCCAAACTTGTAGACGAGTCTTCGTCCGTCCACTCTCTCCAGAATGTCTCTCTTATAGTAATACCTGCAGATGAAGGAAAACGTTTTGATTATTCTCTTGTCCATTGTGCAACCTTAGTAAAACCCACAGAACCCTTGATCACAGCTTAATTTACCTCATGGCTCTGCTGAGCTTCTCGTAGGTCATGCTGCTGTTCTTCTTCTTTTGGCCCCATAGTTGAGCAACAGCCTCAGACTTCAGGAACTTAAAGACGCCGTCTCTGCGGTCCTCCCACTTCATCAGACCATGGTTCTTTTCGGGATGGATCAGAATGTCCCTTATAAACTCCCACAGGTGGGTTCCTCTTGGAGCTGAAAAAAGGATCTGGTTTAGAATCTGGATTTCACTTCATTACATACTGAAGTGCAAGACTTGATTTCAGCATCAGGCGCCTCTTCATCTGAGAATTGCATTCGCTTACCATGTTTGCTTTTCTTGGACTCAATGAAGTGGTCAGATTCCCGACTCATTTTTGGAGGTCGTCCTCTGCCTCTCTTCTTGACCTCTCCTGGCTCTTGTTTCACAAAGTTATCTGTGGAAAAGTCACACGAGCAAACGTTAGGCAAGTCTAGAGCCCCTTTCAACCTTACTCAACCTTATTAGTGGAAGACTAGCTTTGTGCAGAGTTTAGCTCCAATCCCGCTTCTACACAACTGCCTTTAATTGCCAATGAATCCTCAAGAACTAGATTAACTGGTTCAGGTGTGTTTGATAAGGTTTGAAGCTAATCTCTGCATGCAGGTGGACCTCTAGAAGCAGGTCTGAGTACCCCTGCTGTAGGAGAATCTGAGAAACTTACTGGTGCTGATGGAGTAAGGTTTCTCTGAGTATTCTGGGTCAGACTCGCTTCCGCAGGACTCGGGAGAACTCAGGTTCAAGAAGCTGCCTGAAGAGGAAGATCCAAAGGATGGAGCATTTAGACTTTAGGAGAACTTTAGGGATGTTTGCTTAAGTGGAAATAGAAAGGGGTTTTACGTACCAGTGTGAGAGCTCTTAAGACTCTCAGGAAAAGAGTCATAGCCATGGTCACTCTCTGGAGTCAGTCGGTTTCTGTACTCATTTAAGTAACTGTATTCGGTGTCTGAATTATCTGTGCAAATAAAGTATTCCAAACATTATTTATGGTATTGATAGTTGGGCACTACTTTGTGTGAGGTCTGTGTTGATGTCCAGAAGACGGAAGCGATGCTTACCTGTTGGGATTGATGACTGGACTACCACTGTCTCCAGTAATGGTCCAAGACCTGGCTCGCTCATGAAGGGGAATGAGTATTGCAGGATAGTGTCCAATAGATCGAATTCAGAATCACTTAGAACGGCATCCTCAGACTGGTCATTAGCTGTAGATACAAACAAAATAAAGGGCGTTAATGCATTCGAGTGCCAATAACTGTAGCCCACTTTAGCTGTGAAACAAATGGGTTAGTTTAAAGAAGTTCACATCTCTGTTGCTCACCATATCTGGACTTGAGGTTCTCCAGACTGTGGTGGAGCTGATCACCAAACACTGCCCCAAATACGCTCATCAGGGATTCTTTGTTCATTGTGCACAGTGTAGGCCCATCCATGTTGCAGCAGGTCATATTCAACAGACTGGCATCAAACCTGCTCTCCTCCACGTGATATCCAATCCACTCCAGAACATCCTGCCTGGTCCACAACTGCGGATTCGCCTGGTGCCAGTGGCCCGCTGTAGAACAGGTTCAAACAAAGTTCAGCTACATTCACACCTTAACAGGCACGGACTTGTCATGTGTGACAGAGATCTGAGAAAGACAACTGATGGATGATTTCTTGCCCCAACCCCCCCCTATCAGTGGGTTCTGTCTCGAAGGAGACGCCCCTAACAATAGAAGAATAGCCTCTCAGGTTTACTGTCTCTAGGGGCAGAGTTTCTGTTGTGTGTTTAAGTAATTGTTGTGTTGACACCAGTAGGTTTTGATCACAGTGTCAACAATGACAGCAATGCCAAAGAACAAAAGAGAAAGCATTCCTGTACGTCTACTGCAGGTCAAGTTAAACATTGTCTTGTTTAATGACTACAGGAGTCTAAAGGTGAGAGTTAATTAGCACGTCTATTCTCTCGGTTGGTCAACAGGAATCATTCAGAGACCCTGGCATCATGGGAAAGTAGCAAAGTAGATTTAGGACTCTGGTATTCTTAAGTAAGGTCTTCAAATGTGCATGTCTGTGAGATGAAGAGCTCTTACCCATCGTATTGTTACTGTTGAAGGAGACCTCGGAGAGATGCGGCAGTCTGCCCATGGGCACTCCCATGCTCAACAAGTTGGGATGTGGTTCAGAGGGGTACAAGTTGGCATTTGCGTTGTTAAGGATTCGACTCAGTTCACTCGACGCCATTTCTGTGCGATAAGAAAATGTTTACGTTTATGTTTCATCCAGAAGAAGTCAAAAGTAACTGTTAAGATATGTCTATAATCAGAACAACCATGTACTTGTGTTTTCAATGGTTTAAGAAAAAATCTCAAATGTCATTTGCAGATTATTTACCTGCTGTGGTCTCCAAAGGCAGGTTGATTTCCAGATAAAATCCCAGTATAAGTTTTGGATAAGTAATAATACAGTCTATGTGGTTTATCTTCAGTGGTTTGAGGCACAGACTGGTAAGAGTATCCTGAAGTTTGCTGTTACACCTGTTGCCTCCAATGAATTTATACACATAAAAGGGGGCGTGGCCAGGTAAGATACTCAAAGAGGTGGAGACAGGTGAGTGCAGCTGGGAGGGGGAATTCCAACTAATCTGTCTCTCTCTCTCTATCTCTATCTCCTTTTGTTTTTCCTGAGAAAGACTAAACCTTGGAAAATGAACTTGAAACATGACATGGCAGGTTTCTGCAGTGAGCTAACATACATTCAGAGATAAACGTGAGCAAATTCTACATCACTAAAACAGATTCTTTTCATCCATCACAATTCGCACACACACAGACATAACGTTATCACCAACAAACCAACCACACACACACACACACACACACACACACATGCACACACATACATATTAACCCGTTTCTCAAATCCTGGAGAGCTGAAGTCATTTCTGTAAATGTTTACTGTTGATGCAGGTGTGTGTGTGTGTGTGTGTGTGTAACTTTATAACAGGTTTCGGTTTGCTGCAGGACTAATTGATGTTTCTGTGTGTATTTACCTTCATACACACACACACACACACACACACACACACACACACACACACACATGTACACATGTACCATGGTAATAAATGAATACTCTTTGCAGTGTTTTGGAGTATCATGTAAACAGCGTGATTTATGAATATCAGTACCATGCATGTCTGAACTTTCACATGTTCTCTGAGGCATGTGATGAAGTTTGAATTTTTTCCTATCTTTCATCACTGCAGCTCATTTTTCATTTGTTTTCGAAAGATGGAAAGATGTGTTGGAATGCCAGTGAACAGGTTTGAATGGAGCTAAATGAGACCTTCCATGAGCGGAGGAGTCTGTCACCTCACCACCCACCTCTCTCTCTCTCTCTTTCTCTCAGTGTCTCTCTCTCACTCACTCACTAAGATCATGTTGATTGAAAACTCAATAGAAGGGAAAGTGTGAAAAGGTATCCATCACTCATGTCTCTGTGCTGTGTGTGAGTGTGTGTAGGTGTATATTGATGAAGGCCACATTTGTGAAACATGTGGGTGTGGGGTATAAATAATACCATCTAACTGAGATGTGCTCACTAATACAGTGTTTCCAGAGAACACTCAGCTGATATGATCAAATAAACACGAGTGTTGTTTGCAGTCTTATGACGTGTTATTGGCTGATCAATTAAATGACATGAGCTAGAAAGGAAAACATTATAATATTGGCATTATAAAGGTCACATATTAATACCCACTTTAAAAATGTCAAATTGAATGGACCTTTAAAACAGGGCCTCACATGTTGCCTAAAGATTTAGCTCTTGAGGATATGTAGGTTCACTTAGATATAGTTTGGTGACAAAATTATCTCAAGAAGCATGTTAAAGACAATCGGGACTTTCGGGGAAGTTCTTAATGGGAAAGGCAATTTTTTGGTATCGTAAAAAAGCTACATTTATCGTTTGGGTGAGTCTATAATTATAATTGGCTTCATATAATAACAACAGAAGTGTGTGGTTTGTCCTCCTTTAGATAGCTAAGTAAATATGTGTGGACCAGTACCCATAATGGTGACTAAATTTTGAAGCTCTTACAAAATAAGGATTACATGATGTCTTAATTCATGTATACATTTCCAGTTGCCGGTAAAGGGTTAGTTAGGGTTTGGTATAGGTGCAGCTGTAATTTAGTGTAATTTCAGAACAACAGAAGTAATTGGGAAGTCCCACCATTGCGTTTGTGTTTTACACAGCTTGGGGAATGTGCTGTTATTTATTGACCACATCTAGTAAAGCATGAAGGTCAGTGAGACAGCGAGGAATTCCTTTAGTCTGAGATCTGTATGCAAAGAGAAGAGAAAGGGAGTAACTTATGTTGACTATTAATAGGTTTGTAAATTATCAACGCTTAACTGTGGACCTCATTGTTGCTCCAGTGAGAGCTAATCAAACTCCATCAGAGGAACATTTCTGACACCGTGTGGAAAGATCTGGAAACTACAACACTCACAAACTCATAACCATAAATAACGACCGAGGCAAAAACATAGTTTTTTGCGATATAATGTATTTGTGATATGTAAAACTAAAATACTTGATAAATAATTAAAATATTTGACAGTAACTTTTCAGGTTGAACGTGATTCGTTATGTGGTATGTTTATGGCCGTAACGGTCATCTAGCATTTTA
>NC_068323.1:571820-574302 GCF_025860055.1 Xyrauchen texanus | reverse complement strand
TACGTGCGTGCGTATTATTACATATGTGCGTGTGTGTGCATATTACATACGTGTGTGCGTGCGTGCATATTATTATATACGTGCGTGCGTGTGCGTACATATTACGTGTGCGTGTACATACGTGCGTGCGTGCGTGCGCATATTATTACGTGCGTGCGATGTATGCGTGTGCATGCGTATTATTATTATTACGTGCGTGCGTGCGTGCATTACATATGTACGTGCGTATGCGTGCGTGCGTATATTACGTATACGTGCGTGCGTGCGCATATATTACGTGCGTGCGTGCGTATTACATACGTGCGTGCGTATGTATACATACGTGCGTGCGTGCGTGCATGTATTACGTGCGTGCGTGTGCGCATGTATTATTACGTGCGTGCGTGCGTATTATGCATATACGTGCGTGCGTGCGTGCATATGTACGTGCGTGCGTATTACATACGTGCGTGCGTGCGTATATACTATTACGTGCGTGTGCGTGCGTATTACATACGTGCGTGCGTGCGTGTATTACATACGTGCGTGCATGTGTGCGTGCGTATTATTACATACGTGCGTGCATGCGTGCGTGCGTGCATATTATTACGTGCGTGCATGTACGTGCGTGCGTATTACATACGTGCGTGTGCGTGCGTATATTACGTGCGTGTGTGCATATACATTACGTGCGTGCATGCATTATTACGTGTGCGTGCGTGCATATTATTACGTGCGTGCGTGCGTGCGTATGCATTATTACGTGCATGCATACGTGCGTGCGTGCATTACTATTACGTGTGTGCATATATGCGTGTGCGTGCGTGCGTGCATATTACATACGTGTGCGTGCGTACTATTATTACGTGCGTGCATGCGTGCGTGCATATTACATGTGTACGTGCGTGTGCATATTATTACGTGCGTGCGTGCGTGCGTATTACATATTACGTGCGTGCGTGCGTGCGCATATTACGTGCATATACGTGCGTGCGTATTACATACGTGCATGTGCGTGCATGTATATTACGTGCGTACGTATGTGCGCATATTATTACGTGCGTGCATGTGTGCGTGCGTATGCATATATACGTGTACGTGCGTGCGCATATTATTACGTGCGTGTGCGTGCGTATTACATATACGTGCGTGCGTGCACGTATTATATTACGTGCGTGCGTGCATATTACATACGTGCGTGTGCGCATATTATTACGTGTTACGTGCGTGCGTATTATTATTACGTGCGCGTGCGTGCGCATATGTACGTACGTGCGTGCGTGCATATTACGTGCGTGTGACATAGCATAGTGTGTGCGTGCAGTATTACATTACTACGCGTGTGTGCGTATGCATATATTACATGCGATACGTGCGTGTGCGTACACATATGTGTGTACACTAGTGATACAGTATGTGCGTGCATATTACATACATGCGTATGCATGCAGTGTACGTACGCATATAGTGCATGTGTGCGTGCGTATGTGCATTATATTACGTGCGTGTGTAGGTATGACATAGTGCATGTACATATTATATGTGTGTGCATACATATGTGCATGTGTGCATATCATATGCATGTAGTGTGTGTGCATATATGCATGCGCGTATTATCACATGTGTGTGTAGTGTGTAGTATATGTATATGCGTATATATACATATGTGAGTGTGTGTATATATATGTGTGTGTGTGTGTATATATATATATATGTATGTGTGTGTGTGTGTGTGTGTATGTATATATACAGTGAGGAAAATAAGTATTTGAACACCCTGCTATTTTGCAAGTTCTCCCACTTAGAAATCATGGAGGGGTCTGAAATTGTCATCGTGAGGTGCATGTCCACTGTGAGAGACATAATCTAAAAAAAAAAATCCAGAAATCACAATGTATGATTTTTTAACTATTTATTTGTATGATACAGCTGCAAATAAGTATTTGAACACCTGAGAAAATCAATGTTAATATTTGGTACAGTAGCCTTTGTTTGCAATTACAGAGGTCAAACGCTTCCTGTAGTTTTTCACCAGGTTTGCACACACTGCAGGAGGGATTTTGGCCCACTCCTCCACACAGATCTTCTCTAGATCAGTCAGGTTTCTGGGCTGTCGCTGAGAAACACGGAGTTTGAGCTCCCTCCAAAGATTCTCTATTGGGTTTAGGTCTGGAGACTGGCTAGGCCACGCCAGAACCTTGATATGCTTCTTACAGAGCCACTCCTTGGTTATCCTGGCTGTGTGCTTCGGGTCATTGTCATGTTGGAAGACCCAGCCTCGACCCATCTTCAATGCTCTAACTGAGGGAAGGAGGTTGTTCCCCAAAATCTCGCAATACATGGCCCCGGTCATCCTCTCCTTAATACAGTGCAGTCAGCCCTGTCCCATGTGCAGAAAAACACCCCTAAAGCATGATGCTACCACCCCCATGCTTCACAGTAGGGATGGTGTTCTTGGATGGTACTCATCATTCTTCTTCCTCCAAACACGGTTAGTGGAATT
>NC_068323.1:559320-564320 GCF_025860055.1 Xyrauchen texanus | reverse complement strand
GTCTCACAGCCTGGTCAGGGTACTACTCTCTTAGCTGGTTTTAGCTGGTCTCACAGCCTGGTCAGGGAACTCTCTTAGCTGGTTTTAGCTGGTCTCACAGCCTGGTCAGGGAACTCTCTTAGCTGGTTTTAGCTGGTCTCACAGACTGGTCAGGGAACTCTCTTAGCTGGTTTTAGCTGGTCTCACAGCCTGGTCAGGGAACTCTCTTAGCTGGTTTTAGCTGGTCTCACAGCCTGGTCAGGGAACTCTCTTAGCTGGTTTTAGCTGGTCTCACAGCCTGGTCAAGGTATCCTCTTAGCTGGTCTTAGCTGGTCTCACAGCCTGATCAGGGTACTCTCTTAGCTGGTTTTAGCTGGTCTCACAGCCTGGTCAGGGTACTCTCTTAGCTGGTTTAAGCTGGTCTCACAGCCTGGTCAGGGAACTCTCTTAGCTGGTTTTAGCTGGTCTCACAGCCTGGTCAGGGAACTCTCTTAGCTGGTTTTAGCTGGTCTCACAGCCTGGTCAGGGTACTCTCTTAGCTGGTTTAAGCTGGTCTCACAGCCTGGTCAGGGTACTCTCTTAGCTGGTTTTATCTGGTCTCACAGCCTGGTCTGTTCTGTTATCTGGGTTTAGGGGGATTATTTGGGACACTGAGCTGTTTAGACTTGATAGACTATCTTGAACCAGCTCCGAACTGCAAACCAAGCTAGTTTAAGCTGTTTTTTCAAGGTGGAAAGACTGAAAAAGTCTGATTTCATTAAATATGATTAAGATTATAATATTGTCATAGTGTTCAGTGTTAGTGTTTATACTGGACTGCTGCTGCAGCGACATCTGGTGGTCAAGTGTATCACAGCAAACACCTGTATTACTCATTTATCAAATATAAATATGAATAGATTTGTACTTCTGTGTACATTCATCACATTAATGTTGAGAATGTGTGCTTCAGTATCTCTTAAGTGCACACATGTCACTGCGCCATCCCTGTGTCTGTTACCATGGATACGGCTCACATCCTTCTCCGATTCCTGCAGCTTTTATTCCTGTGAAATTACACAAATCAGTCACAATAATCCACACCTGCACATTAATATATATATAGAATATGAGTGCAAACATCTCCTTTATAAGCAAAACTGTTGTTTTGTAAATATTTATGAGATTTCTCACACACAGAATCTGGAGTGTGTATTTGTGTGTAGTGTATCGTTTAAATACACACTATAGTACAGATAGTGCAGACAGCAGCCTGTGAACTGACAGCAGGGAGTGTCTATATTTGGCTCCACAGTGTGTGTGTGAGAGAGAGAGAGCGTGTGCGTGTATGTGTGTGTGTGTGTGTGTGTTGCAGAAGTTGAAATGGTGCGGTTCAATTGAAGTGCCCTCACCATGGCAACACATGTGTGAGACAGATTCATGGTTTATTTGTATCTGTCACATAACGAGCCAAGCAGGGGCGTAGATTAGTCTTGAATATTGGGGGGTGCAGCACGAAGCATTTACACGTTTCCACTGATCATGTATAAATATGGGGGGGGGTTAGTACCTCTCTGTCACTAACAGGGTCCAGTGACCCCTGCGACCCCCAGCAATCATGTGTCATGCGTCCTTTGAGACTACAGTGAGACATCGCCATCTGGAGGTAAACTGGGGTATTACAGGTAATCCCACACACACACACACACACACACACACACACACACACACTCTCACACACACACACACACACACACTCTCACACACACACACCGCCCGCAGTGCAACTGCTTCCTCCTCTGATCTGAGCTGACATCTCGCTCTCTAGGAGTGTGTGTGTGTGTGTGTGTGAGTGTGTGTGTTATCCAGAGCTCTTCAAACACAATCATGTAACCAAGGGTGTAGCCAAAAGTAATGAAAATGTTTTTCCCCAACAAGTTAAGAGAGTTGAGCCGAAGGCAAAGCTCTCGATCTACCGGTCAATTTTTGTTCCTACCCTCACCTATGGTCATGAAGGTTGGGTCATGACCGAAAGAACTAGGTCACGAGTACAAGCGGCCGAAATGGGCTTCCTCAGAAGGGTGGTGGGCTTCTCCCTTAGAGATAGGGTGAGGAGCTCAGTCATCCGTGAGGAGCTCGGAGTAGAGCCGCTGCTCCTTTGCGTCGAAAGGAGTCAGTTGAGGTGGTTTGGGCATCTGGTAAGGATGCCCCCTGGCCGCCTCCCTAGGGAGGTGTTTCAGGCACGTCCAGCTGGGAGGAGGCCTCGGGGAAGACCCAGGACTAGGTGGAGACATTACATCTCCACACTGGCCTGGGAACGCCTCGGGGTCCCCCAGTCAGAGCTGGTTAATGTGGCTCGGGATAGGGAAGTTTGGGGCCCCCTGCTGGAGCAGCTGCCCCCGCGACCCGACTTCGGATAAGCGGTTGAAGATGGATGGAAGTTCTTTACAAATGATGCATTTTAAAACAATGTTTTACATATATATATATATATAAATGAAGTCAAAGAATAATCTTGAATATTCGGGGTGGCCCGACCCGTCCTGGGTTACGTGATGTCACACAACAACAGCGATCAGCTCTTATAACTACACAATGTCAAAGGAACACCACTTGTCCCAAAACTGAAAATCACACACACACACATACAGAGACGCGTTTATGCAGGTGAACATTTATTATTATGGTCTGGGAACATGATTAAACGCTTCCAGTATTAAATCAACAGCACTGCAGCAGGTTTGTGAAGTGTTTGTGGTCGGAACATCTCCAGGTATCCCACAATCCTCCTCTTCTGGCTCATGGACCCCTGATCTTCAGGACACTCTTCATTTATTCATGGTTCTGCTGGTGTATTGGGACGTGTGATGGCTTGACACAGATTTGCACTTTGCTCTGCCGTGAGTTCTGCTCTGCATGTGTCGCCCGCGGGAGAAGCACACGCGTGTTCTGCCCGACCGCTGTCAGGACCGGTTACATCCCAAATCAGCAGCAGCTCCAGTCCTTAAAAACCCACAGTCACACCAGACCTTCAGGAACTACAGGACTTATTTATTATAGTGGAGAAATCAAAAAGTGTGTGTGTGTGAGTGTGTGTGTGTGTTTGTGTGTGTGTTTGAGTGTGTGTGTGTGTGTGTTTGAGTTTGAGTGTGTGTGTGTGTTTGAGTGTGTGTGTGTTTGTGTGTCTGTGTGTGTTTGAGTGTGTGTGTGTGTTTGAGTGTGTGTGTGTGTGTCTGTGTGTGTTTGAGTGTGTGTGTGTGTTTGAGTGTGTGTGTGTTTGTGTGTCTGTGTGTGTTTGAGTGTGTGTGTGTGTTTGAGTGTGTGTGTGTGTGTCTGTGTGTGTTTGAGTGTGTGTGTGTGTTTGAGTGTGTGTGTGTTTGAGTGTGTGTGTGTGTGTTTGTGTGTTTGAGTGTGTGTTTGAGTGTGTGTGTGTTTGTATGTCTGTGTGTGTTTGAGTGTGTGTGTGTTTGAGTGTGTGTGTGTTTGTGTGTCTGTGTGTGTTTGAGTGTGTGTGTGTGTTTGAGTGTGTGTGTGTGTCTGTGTGTGTTTGAGTGTGTGTGTGTGTGTTTGAGTGTGTGTGTGTTTGAGTGTGTGTGTGTTTGTGTGTTTGAGTGTGTGTGTGTTTGTGTGTCTGTGTGTGTTTGAGTGTATGTGTGTGTTTGAGTGTGTGTGTGTTTGAGTGTGTGTGTGTTTGTGTGTCTGTGTGTGTTTGAGTGTGTGTGTGTGTGTTTGAGTGTGTGTGTGTTTGACTCTATTTTTAGTTTATTTTTATAAATTATTCTATTTTTAGTTTAGAATAATTAAATGGTGTTACAGTGATTTGGTTGCTAGGGTATTCTGGGAGGTTGCTTGGGTGTTTCTATATGGTTGCTAGGGTGTTCTCTGCGGTAAGAAGTGAGTTGCTATGTGGTTGCTAGCATATAGTAGGGTGTCCTGTGTGGTTGCTAGAGTGTTCGAAGGTTGCTTGGGGATTCTGGGATATTGCTAGAGCGTTGCTATGTAGTTGCTAGGGTGTTCTCGTGGTTTAGAGCTATGTGGTTACTAGCATGTGCTCTGGTTGCTAGAGCGTTATGTGGTTAATAGGGTGTCCTGTGTGGTTGCTAGAGTCTTTCTATGCGGTGGCTAGGGGATTCTTGGTGGTTGTTAAAGCATTGATATGCGGTTGCTAGGGTGTTCAGGGTGTTGCTAGATTGTTGCTATTCGGTTGCTGGGGTGTTTTGGGTGGTTTGTAGAGCATTGTTATGTGGTTGCTAGGGTGCTCTGTGTAGTTGATAAAGTGTTGCTATGCAGTTGCTGGGGTGGTTCGAGTGGTTTGTAGAGCATTGTTATGTGGTTGCTAGGGTGTTCTGTGTGGTTGATAAAGCGTTGCTATGCAGTTGCTGGGGTGTTTTGGGTGGTTTGTAGAGCATTGTTATGTGGTTGCTAGGGTGCTCTGTGTGGTTGATAAAGTGTTGCTATGCAGTTGCTGGGGTGGTTCGGGTGGTTTGTAGAGCATTGTTATGTGGTTGCTAGGGTGTTCTGTGTGGTTGATAAAGTGTTGCTATGCAGTTGCTGGGGTTTTTTGGGTGGTTTGTAGCGCATTGATATGTGGTTGCTAGGGTGTTCTGTGTGGTTGATAAAGTGTTGCTATGCAGTTGCTGGGGTGTTTTGGGTGGTTTGTAGAGCATTGTTATGTGGTTGCTAGCATGTTTTCAGTGGTTGCTACAGTGTTTTGCAGCAGTGTGACAGCACACCTGTCTTCAACAAGAGCACAAACACTGCAGGACCACCTCACACACTTTACAAACACCACTCAATAAGTTTTTCTCCCATTTATTAAATAATCCTGTTCTGAATGTGGACACGTGAGGTTGTTTTCTAATAACTGTTTAATTTTTACAGTGTACAATCTGATTGAATGGTCGAGAGAGAGAGAGAGAGAGAGAGAGAGACCAAGCGTCTGACCAGAGGGTTGAGCTCTGCCAGCCAATCAGCTCTCACTCTCAGCTGACAGACACCACTGACTGGCCAATCAGAGTGTGTATGTGTGTGATGGGTGGGGC
>NC_068323.1:511820-546820 GCF_025860055.1 Xyrauchen texanus | reverse complement strand
TGTGTGTCGTTCGTAAGACGCGAGCAGAACTAATTTTGGGGTAAATTGTACGTTAAATGTTTTTACGCTCAATTACACATTTAAACTTTACAGTCTTTGTGTGTCGTTCGTAAGACGCGAGCAGAACTAATTTTGGGGTAAATTGTACGTTAAATGTTTTTAAACTCAATTACACATTTAAACTTTACAGTCTTTGTGTGTCGTTCGTAAGACGCGAGCAGAACTAATTTTGGGGTAAATTGTACGTTAAATGTTTTTACGCTCAATTACACATTTAAACTTTACAGTCTTTGTGTGTCGTTCGTAAGACGCGAGCGGAACTAATTTTGGGGTAAATTGTACGTTAAATGTTTTTACACTCAATTTCACATTTAAACTTTACAGTCTTTGTGTGTCGTTTCGTAAGACGCGTGCAGAACTAATTTTGGTGTAAACTGTACGTTAAATGTTTTTACGCTCAATTACAAATTTAAACTTTACAGTCTTTGTGTGTCGTTTGTAAGACGCGTGCAGAACTAATTTTGGTGTAAACTGTACATTAAATGTTTTTACGACTCAATTTACACATTTAAACTTTTTACAGTCTTTAATGTAATGGATTCAGTAAGAGCGAGCAGAACTAATTTTGGGGTAAATTGTACGTTAAATGTTTTTACACTCAATTTCACATTTAAACTTTACAGTCTTTGTGTGTCGTTCGTAAGACGCGAGCAGAACTAATTTTGGGGTAAATTGTACGTTAAATGTTTTTACACTCAATTACACATTTAAACTTTACAGTCTTTGTGTGTCGTTCATAAGACGCGAGCAGAACTAATTTTGGTGTAAATTGTACGTTAAATGTTTTTACACTCAATTTCACATTTAAACTTTACAGTCTTTGCGTGTCGTTCATAAGACGCGAGCAGAACTAATTTTGGTGTAAATTGTACGTTAAATGTTTTTACGCTCAATTTCACATTTAAAATTTACAGCGTATGTCGTTCGTTAGAAAAAAGAATAGTAAAGTTTTGTGTAAACTGTTAAATTCCATAAATTGTAAATGTCTTTCAGGTTCACGGTCGGGATTTGAAGCACCTGCAGAACCGAGAGGCCTTTCGTATCCTGGCCAGCTATGAGCAGCCAATCACACTTCAGATTGATGGACGGAGGGGGCGGAGCTTGCAGTATAACAGGACGACGGACTGCAGCACTCAGACAGAGCGATCGTGGGACCCCCTCTGTGCGCACTCCTGTACCCTACCACACCTGCCTCACGCCAACAGGTGTGACACACCTGCGACTCACAGCTGACACCTGCTGGACAAACATTCACACTGTTATTAGAACAACACTAATGTAGAATGAACTGTTGTCTTGTAAAGTACAGTATGATGTCAGTATATTTATATGACATATAATAAGGATGTTCTCTTTATATCAGAATGAGGTCACTGAAGTGCGTCTTGAGTGGCAGTGCCAGCCCTGTGTCCTCCAGCGATCATTATATAACATTCATTTCACATAAACAACAGTTATACGAGTGTTTCCGCTCTTTCAGGATGTACTACAGTCACATGACTCTGCCCAGTAACCATAGAGACAGGTATGAATATCTGCCGAACACGCCCAGAGACCTGGAGCACAGACAACGCCTGTCCTACAACGTAAGTCATATTCATGTATGATAATGAGTAGATATTAATATTCATGAGGACATGCGTGCAGTTGCTCGATTTAGTCTAATGTAAATAAATCAGATTTTCTTTTGCCGTGTAATTTAAGTATAAATGATCATGTGAGAATAAATGTGATTTTATAAAGTGCGTCTGATTGATGTGACAGAATAAATGCTCAGTGGAGCGACTGAACCTTATATTATTAATAAATATTCTGTAAAAGTAAAAACACTTGTCTATTAAAATAACATTAAGCATTCAATATTTTAATTTGTTTAATTATATAATTGATAAATACAGAGGCGTAGAATTAATTTATAATAAATAAAATATAAATGATAAAAACTGTCTATTTTATTTGTATTGTGCTTTTACATTTAATTAAGAAACTTGTGAAGATTTATTGTGTTGTTTACATTATAATTAATACAGAAAATATATGAATAAATTAAAATGCCAGAAAGACACACACACACACACACACACACTCTCACGCTCACACACTCTCACACACACACTCACACACTCTCACACACACACACACAAACACATTCACACACACTCTCACACACACTCACACACACACTCTCACACTCTCACGCTCACACACTCTCACGCTCACACACACTCTCACGCTCACACACTCTCACGCTCACACACACACACACACACACTCACACACTCACACACACTCTCACGCTCACACACACACACACACACTCTCACGCTCACACACACACACACACACACACACTCACACACTCTCACACACACTCACACAAACACACACTCACACACACAAACACACACTCTCACACACAAACACACACTCTCACACACAAACACACACACACTCTCACGCTCACACACACACACACTCTCACGCTCACACACTCTCACACACACACTCACAAACACATTCACACACACACACACTCACACAAACACACACTCTCACACACACAAACACACACTCTCACACACACTCTCACGCTCACACACACACACTCTCACACACACACACACTCACACACACAAACACACACTCTCACACTCACACACACAAACACACACTCTCACACACAAACACACACTCACACAAACACACACTCTCACACTCTCACACTCACACACACAAACACACACTCTCACACACACAAACACACAATCTCACACACAAACACACACTCTCACACTCACACACACAAACACACACTCTCACACACACAAACACACAATCTCACACACAAACACACACTCTCACACTCACACACAAACACACACTCTCACACACACAAACACACAATCTCACACACAAACACACACTCTCACACACAAACACACACTCTCACACTCACACACAAACACACACTCTCACACACAAACACACACTCTCACACTCACACACACAAACACACACTCTCACACACACAAACACACAATCTCACACACAAACACACACACTCACACTCTCACACACAAACACACACTCTCACACACAAACACACACACACACAAACACACACTCTCACACACACAAACACACAATCTCACACACAAACACACACTCTCACACACACAAACACACAATCTCACACACAAACACACACTCTCACACTCACACACACAAACACACACACTCACACACTCTCACACACACACAAATGTTGTCGAGCTGAACTTGTATTGAACACAGAATATTCAGATTCAGTCCGAGAGCTCAATTTGAAACGGATCTCTGTTCAATATCGTTTCAGGACCCAGAGTTCTCCAGCGGCGTTCCTCAGGGACAAAACTGTCTGATCGGCTGCTGCGACTCCGATGAACCCAGAAGCTTCCAGAGTCAGGTGAGCTCATGATCGACACCTTCTGAGAGAGCATGACAAGGAAGGAATTATTATTATTTCATTAATGTGTGTTTGTGTCTGACAGACTGATGAGGATGACAACATGATGGAGAAACCCGTCGGGTACCTGCCCCTCCACCACGAGCTGGACAGCGGACTCGGCTGGACAGACGGCAGTTTCCACCAGGGCGAGCTGTCGGGGGTGGAGACGGAGGAGGGGCTTGAGGAATGCCACGGCCACGTTGGGGGAGGGTCGCCTTCGTCGGAATCCTTTGTCTCATCGGAACTGAGCGACTCGGGATTTTACAGCGTCAGCACTAGCGAGTTTCTGCGTTTCCAGCGACTGCTAGAGAAACGCATGCGCCATTACAACGCTCGCATTCACCACCAGGGGGAGCCGTGTTCCCGCGAGCGACGAGAAAGCCAGATAAAACACCGCGAGCTTGAGGCTATCCCTGAGGCTCTGACGGTGCAGCCTCAAAACGTCAGCGTACCCGCAGTTCAGGGGTCACGAGGTTTATCCCAAGTGTCGTCCGTGCAGTACCGCAAAGAGGAGCGACCGTGTTTGAACAGACACAGCTCAAGCAGCGGCTCTCTGTTCAATCCCGCGGGACACTCGACGTGCAGTACCCCATCTGGCCAGTGGAGGCCACCACCGCATCCTAGCTCCGCAGGAATGTTGAGAAGAAGCAGGACGTTGCATCACCGCCCGGCGCCCATGCAGCACCGCAGGCGGGCGAGTCACCCGGCATCGCCCAACTACTGCAGCGTAACACTGCATCACTGCGGCCACAGAAACGACCTGCCGATGGAGCTACCTGAAGAACCGGACGTCACCGTGATGCACAGTGTGGACCACCCTGCTCACGCCGCACAGACTGCACATGCAATGAGTCAGCCGTCATTGATATCTCCAGTTGACGACCATCGCCGTGTTCCGCCTCCAAATCTCCAAGACAGGATCCGAGCATCAACCGACCCCCAGCTACAGCAGAACTTTGTGACCGAGCAGCCGCCCGGCCGACAACGAGACGGGCGATTCCACACCTTGAGTCACACGCCCAGTCAGGATGCCAACGTTACCTGGCCTAAACCGGCCAACCGCCTGGGCGCGGGGGGCGGAGGCGGTCTCTACAGCACTCTAGAAGGCCACATGCCCACTGCAGACACCCGGAAAACGCCCAGCGGAAATTTGCGGGCAGTTCGAAACCAGATGTTACGGGACCGAGCTTCCCGACTGGCGGACGAGCGTAGCGGCATGAGTACGGACGAGGAAAGCCACACAGACGTCCGAATGGGTCGATATTGGAGTCGCACTGAACGTCGCGAACATATGCTGCAGAAACAGCGACAGCATCAGGCCAGAGGGGGCGTGGCTGTTACCGGATTGGTGCATGGGGGCGGGATCATGGGAGGAACTAACGTAGATAACCGTTATAGTACAGTTCTCGAACTGAGCCAGCGAAAACTAAGTCGTCTGAGGAACCGAAAGGTGCTTGACGACTGGACCACTGTAGAGGAACTCCTGACCCACGGAACTCGCCTCGGTGCGGGCGAAGACGCCCGACAGCTGCCCACGTCTTTACTCACCGTCACAACTGTATAGCAACAGTTGCCGAGTGTGTGTTTAGGTGTGTGTGTGTTTGTGTGTGTTGGATCTGCCCGCACTACACAAAGCTACCTCCTGAATTAGAGGGTTTACTGTAGTTACAAACGTTTCCACGGTAGTACATTGATTTGTAAGTGTTATATTTCCAGTATCTTGTTTTGCATTGTGTTGTAAAGAGACGTTTTATTACAGAGTGAAATTACCACAGTTTGATTCGACCGCATGAAGCAATACAACAGAGATGCCGATACCAGAAAATTTACTTTATGGATAATTTAAGGCGGTGCTAACAGTGAGATTTCATTTTATTTGCAACTAGCCAATACACGGCATCCAGATTCTGTCACTTTCGCACATATACGAAATTCCAGCACCGGAGTAATTTTAGTAGGGCCGGTGATCAGGTGTGCCGAGTTACGGTAGCGATCGGCAGCGGAGTGTATGTTGTGAGTTTTAAGAGTTCTTGCATTATAACTGTAGTTCTGTAGATTGTTTTAAAAACTATTTTTCTTGTCACAAAAAGAAACAAAGAACTTTTTATAGACTAAAAGAATCATATTGAAAGAAGAAGTGGTGTTAACAGCGGTAAAACAATTTGTCGAGCTTGACGATGCTCTGAACTCTTCCTATTGGTTAAAACTTTTTCAATATTGTCAGTGCACCAGGGGGCTTCATTCATGACACGAGCACAATTCATTTACATGTATCTCGTTTTGGACCCATTCTCATGTACATTTGATGCAATAATTTACGTAAAAACTATTTTCACAAATCATTGCATGATGCGACAGTTTAATAGGAATTGATTTAAGAGCGATTTACTCAAATAATTTGATTTGCGTAATGGAATGGTTACATAAATAATTTTTACGCGGAAAATGTTGCAATAAATAATTATCGCAAGAATGGTTTTACAAATAATGTCCCATAAATCACAGCACGATTCGTCAATTTACTAACGAACGGTTTTATGAATGAAGCACACATACATCCGAGACATCTGTTTTAGATCTTTTGATCTGGAGAGCATCACAATCTGATTAACATCTGCTGAACGTCTGAATAAGATCAGATTTACAGACATCTGCTGACGTGTTGCAGATGAGCAATAACGTAAAACAATACGTCTTCCAGACGTCTATATGATGTTTGTGTTTACATCTTGAAGTTTCCTCATCTGCAGTTCCCTCTTGGATGTCAATAAGACATTCAGCAGATGTCTCTGAGACGTTTATGATGAATCGGATCTTTTTAAGATGTTCAGCAGATGTTTTAAAGACGCTCTAAAACAGATATCTCGGAGATGTACGTGTGACATCTGGGAATTCGTTTTTTACTATTAAGCATGGATTTAGGAATCGAAGGAAATTCATTATTCTTGTGTTTCACGAATGAGGCCCAACTGGTTTTGCAAAGTAGAAGGTGTACAAGTATTTTGGTCACCTGTGTTAGCGTGTGATTGTTTTTGTTTTTTGAGGGAATCAGGATGTTTCCCCACCTGCACTAATTGTGGTGCACAAGCACTGGAGTGTTTACAATTTCCCCTCACAACTGTGACAATGCGACACATATCTCTCTCTCTCCCTCGTTTCTGAGGTGCAATCACGCCATTTTCACCACGAGTCAAGCGCTGTGAGCGGATGGAACATCTTCTGTGCGACACACGGACTATCAGAACTCTCCCATCGAGTTTCCACTTTACAAATGGTTTTCTTGGAATATGACGTACTACATGTGCTTGTAATAAACATGAGATTTTCATGAGCTACTCCTTGAAGTGTGTGTGGCCTCCAATAAAATCAACCCCTTTCATTTAATTCAGAACTACATTTCTGAAAGAGAAGGTGTGATGAATGTGCCTTAATCTAGACCGTCAGTGACTCTCAATTCCAACACATTTTCTCCCAATTTTGTAACGCCCAATCTTCACTACTTAGCAGGTCCTCGTGGTGGTGCGGTTACTCGCCTCAATCTGGGTGGTGGAGGACGAGTCTCGGTTGCCTCCGCTTCTGAGACCGGCTCAATCCAGCAAGCATCTGATCACGCGTGACTCGCTTGTGCATGACACCGCATGGAGACTCACAGCATGTGGAGACTCATGCTACTCTCCACCGATCCACACACAACTCACCACACGCCCCATTGAGAGAACCACTAATCACCACCACGAGGAGGTTACCCCATGTGACTCTACCCTCCCTAGCAACAGTGCCAATTTGGTTACCCCATGTGACTCTACCCTCCCAAGCAACCGGGACAATTTGGTTACCCCATGTGACTCTACCCTCCCTAGCAACCGGACCAATTTGGTTACCCCATGTGACTCTACCCTCCCTAGCAACCGGACCAATTTGGTTGCTTAGGAGACCTGACTGGAGTCACTCAGCACACCCTGAATTCAAACTCGCGACTCCAGGTGTGAGAGTCAGCGTCAATACTCGCTGAGATACCCAGAGTCCAATAAATGTATGCCGTTGGCATTAACAGCCAAAATGATCGAAAAGACAAAAATGTCCCAAATGTCGCACAAGGGTTAAACTCAGACTGACAAACAGATAGACAGATTTCATATCAGTACTCAGTATGAGGAACAATTCTTCACAGAGGAACTGGAAACTTTAGATGTTCTTAACACAATAAAACACAAAATGGAATCCAACAGCAGAAAATGCTAAATGATACGAATGTCTAATTGTTTAGATCAGCGACGACCCCTGCTGGACAGACACTGTTAGTGCACTACACAACCTGGAGAATTGTATTTCCATCATTTTATTCCTGGACTGCTCTTGACACTGTAAAGGAGAAACATTTCTTAATCAGTCTTTCTGTTTTCAGTAGAAAAAACATCTCAAACAAGATACAATGACTTAAGAACAGGGGCGTAGCAATCACTTCAAAAGTGAGGGGGCACGTCCCCCGCATATTCAGCGCCCATGCATAAGAACATATCTTGAATTAAGTTTTGCTTTGCGCATAAATCTATCAAAATGTTGACTGATTTAATATGCATGAAAAATCACACAGTCGACTTCCAACTGCAGCATCATCGAGCTGTAACATCCTTCAGAAATAATGCAACACAAATTCAGTCTTTACAGTTCATAACGGTGGCGATGTTCATCCACACAGACAGAGGGCGCCGTTTTCTTTCAGCTTCAGTCAAAACCCTGCACTTCAGGCTGCTTGTATGCCGATGAGACTTCCTGAAAAACATTATCAATGTACTTAAAACAGAATTCACAGTGAGTATTGACGCTCAGAGTTGCGAGTTTGATTCCAGGACGTGCCGAGTAACTCCAGCCGTGTCTCCTAAGCAACCAAATTGGCCCGGTTTCTAGGGAGGGTAGAGTCACATGGGGTAACCTCCTCAAGTAACCGCGCCACCACGAGGATCTACTAAGTGCGCTCAAGTCCTCGTGGTGGCGTAGTGACTCGCCTCAATCCGGGTGTCGGAGGACGAATATCAGTTGCCTCCGCGTCTGAGACCGTCAATCCGCGCATTTTACCACGTGACTTGTTGAGCGTGTTACCGTGGAGACGTAGCACGTGTGGAGGCTTCACGCTAGGCACTGGCATTGTAAGGCCTTCAATTAACCAAAATAATTAAGACCCACATGTCTCTGAGATGGCACTGCAGTTTGAGGATGGGTGACGGGAATCAGAATCGTTGGTCACAATCTCCCGTCAGGACGTCCCACTGAGAGACGGTGTTATCTGTGGAGGCGCTCACGAGCTTGTGTCCGTCTCTACTCCAACTGCTCATGAACGAACAAACAAACAATAAACTACAAAAACACAAAAATATATCAAATTTGACACTGAAGAAATGTGTTTGTACCTGAGCGAACAGACTCTGGGCGCTCATCATTTTGGCGATGCCACGCGTCAAAGTTCCAGATGACGATTCGCCCGTCATTACAGCCGACGGCCAACAGCGTCCCCCAGTGGTTAAATGTGCAAGTAAGAGCCATACTGATGCAGTCTAGAGTGCCATCCGCCTCCTAAACACACACACACACACACACACACACACACAAAACACACACCACACACACAACACATGGCCAGCAACTCTGGACTTATATTTGTGCCACAATTCTGTGTGCACAAATATAGATTAATTACAACAATATTTAACTGCAAACTTAAGTTAACCTATTTACATGACTTACATTAATTATATAACAATAAATCTTCATTAGATTGACAGCTGACATCAGTGGAGGACTGAACGGTATTCAAAATACATAAACATCATTTGGTGATTCCAGTGAGAGACTCTTATTAATGTTTGTGTTAAAATAATAATAATTCGATTTAATGAATGTTTATAAACATGAAAACACGTCAAACAAACGTTAGCACTGAGCTAACACTTATATCTCACCAAGCAACTCCAGATTCATCGCTGCTGATTTTCAAAAACTCGATGAAGAAGAAAAAAACTGATTATTTTAAATTAAATAGTGAAAATAATAAATAAAAAACACTAGTGATGTGCGAATGGTGAGGATCAGCAAAGAAGGACCCCAAAACAAAGCGCCCGCCAGAGCGCCTGAACAAAAACATTAAACAACGACAAATTCAACAATTCATGACAAATACGTTATTAAATATTTGGGTAAAAATTAAGCAAAGACACTATAGAGTTAAATAAAGAACCGTATTCATCATTGCCACACATTTTTTTGTACTTTTGTTTGTAAATATAACAGATTCCAACTAAACGTATAATGTCTTGTCATAAATAAAAGCGCTGTTCCGGTTGTAGGTCAAAACCCCGAAAGAGAATTATTACTCTTGAGCCATAGTTCATTTGTGGATTTATAAGTAAAATAAAGTCTGTGTTAATATACTAAATAATTTTGTCCTACAACATTATGACACACAGTCATAGCTCATTCGTGAACTTTGAAGCCGCTGTGTTTTAAAAGAAGTATGTTGCTAACATGGTGCTAGAAAAGAACTAAGACGGGTTTCCGTGTCATGTATTTACACTTACATGTTTGTGGTATTTGCGCTTTTCTAGCAACTTGTTAGTGACATACATTTTTTATAACACGGCGGGCTTCAAAATGTACGTTTGAGGTATAGCTGTATGTTGTAGAACAAAACAATATAGTAGGCTATATTCACGTATTGTTTACCACAGACCTTAATTTACTCGCATGTTTGGGAACCTATTAGCCTTAAGTTAGCCTTCAAAGTTCACCAACAAGTCGACTTCAGGGCTACAGCTCTGTTACTCTAACCCTTGTGCGACCTTTGGGACAGTTTGTTCTTTTTCATTTGGTATTTTATTTATTTATTTATTTTTAATCATTTTGGGTGTGTTAATGCAAACGGCATACATTTTGCCAAAGGTGTATTTTTGGGGTATTTTTGATATTTAAATCCCTGTTCCTATAATACATCAAAATAGTTACACTCAGGACCAATTAAAACTGCAATATTTGATCCCACTGCCATTAAAGCATAAAATCATGAATTATATGATACACTTTCAATCTGGAGCTCTGAGTTCAAAATTAGAATGTTTAACATTTTCCACCAGATGGCGCCATTTTCCTCATGTTTATCCTATGGAGCAAATACAAGCTTTCCCCCTATTCTCTGTTTGCTGTATTATAGTGTGTGTGTGTGTGTGTGTGTGTGTGTGTGTGTGTGTGTGTGTGTGTGTGTGTGTGTGTGTGTGTGTGTGTGAAAAAACAACAGTGGCATTATGTAAACAAATTGGGGGGCTGGGTATCTCAGTGAGTAAAGACGCTGACTACTTTGAATTCAGGGTGTGGTGAGTGACTCCAGTCAGGTCTCCTAAGCAACCAAATTGGGCCGGTTGCTAGGGAGGGTAGAGTCACATGGGGTAACCTCCTCGTGGACACTATAATGTGGTTCTCGCTCTCGGTGGGGCGTGTGGTGAGTTGTGCGGAGAATAGTGTGAAGCCTCCACATGCGCTACGTCTCCACGGTAACACGCTCTATAAGCCATGTGATAAGATGTGCAGATTGACGATATCAGACATGGAGGCAACTGAGATTCGTCCTCCGCCACACGGATTGAGTCACTATGAAACTATGAGGACTTAAAAATTAAATATCTAAGTCAGTGAAAGTGGAATATAATATAATATAATATATATATATATATATATATATATATATATATATATATATATATATATATATATATATATATATATATATTTATGTTTTTTGACACTGACATTTTTGTCCTTTAAGGTGAGTGTGAGTTTTTTAATTTTAAATCTGAAACTGCACAAAAAAATAATAATGACAAACAACAACAGTGGCATTATGTAAACAAGTTGGCATTTAAAGGGTTAAAATCCTTAAAATTAATGCATATTTGGTAGTTATGACCAGCGATGCTGCTTAAAAAAATATACTTACTGAAAGCGGAAAATAATATTTATATATAATTTTACTATTGCATTTTTGAGTAACTTTATTAAATTGACGCACAAGCCTATCAGTTTTTGATTCACTCACAAGAATCATTCTCGCGGGAATCAGACTACACTGGTTGCGTGCTGTTTCTCAATTACTATGATAAAATATTGACAAGACAGTCTTCTTGTTAATTAAACACAATTTTCTGAACATTTTACTTGTATCATATCAGGGTCAACCCTTTATTGTTTCTACGGAAAGCTTGATAAGAGAGAAAAAACCTAATACAAATTGTGCGTCTCAAGAGTTTTCTTTATTACAAAATTCGTTGAGAAACCATTCGCGCAGTTTCCAGTCATGAAGGGTCTTTATTCTGTGAACCGCTGAAACTGGGAACTCAGATCCAAAATGGCGTCCTACGGCGCCCAGCTCGTGATCATCCGGGTCTCTGAGGGTTAACCAATCGGAGAGAAGAGGCGAAAAAAAGGCGGGGCCAGGGCTCCTCGGTTTTTTGGCTATTCCAGCGTCAATATAGGACGTAAATGAGTACGGAACAGCTGGAACGCATTTTAATTTTATAATTAAGAGCATCAAATATCAAAAAAACAACAAAGTGCCCCGCAAAGCTCTCTTCAACCACGCCACATAAACGTGAGATTAATGTTGTGACGTCAAAGTGAAAGAGACCAATGAACAGACTACATATCTAGGGCAAGAGGCGTTTGATCGTTTGCTGCAGCGCGCAGACAGTATAGAGCTACAACTATAGATCTAAACGCGCTGCTTTAAATGTGCTACTTAAAACGACTACTCTCAGTTTTTCCTCCTTATTGTAGCCAGCACATCTCATAACTTATACACAGACATTTTCAATACACTTAGTTGTCTTTATAACTTTAAACAAAGTAAATTAAGCTTTACGTTACCAATAGTATGTTGTCTTCTTTATGAACGGTTTATAAAATGACAATTCTCAGCCTTATCTCCGTATCTTAGACACTAAATATCAGTCACTATATATACACACATTCCGTCCATACAGCTATCTTTAAAACCCTTAAATTGTGATATTCATGAAGCCGCGGATTGAGTCTAGTGTGTATTTCTATGTCCATTCAGTTTGAGTGCGTTTGTGCGCATGCGCAGTGCGCATTTGTATTATGAAACAAAGCCGTTTTGGGCCGGTTAATTCATTTTGTCTACAGTGATTCTGCAGAGGTCTTTAAACTCTGACATGATTTAATATCTGGAATTTACTTTACTACATTTATAACGCCTCGGGTGAGTGTTTCTTTTACATATACATGAATTATTTCACATATTTATGGAAGGTAAACAGTAAATAATGTTGCATACGGACTGACTCATGACCTCATTTTTAAAATCACTTAACTTTATGATATAACTTACTTAAAATATTATAAAAAGGTTTATGTAGACTGGTATAGAAGAAGGAACTGTTAATACTTGATTAAATGTGTCATTTTTGTGACATATGGTGAGTCATAAATTGTAATGACTCAATATTAGCACTGATACTAAACATAATTAATTATCAATACAACTTTTATCACTAAATGTTGAATAACTGTAATGTTTGAAATGGGCTTTAACAAAATTTTTATTTTATTTATTTAAAAATGTTCTTCTGCCAAAGTCACAAACCATTGAAATCAATGACTTGGGTTTTATATTTTTTGTGTCATTCAGACTTTTAAACTATACTTCGGTTTTGACGCGAACGCTTAGCGTCTGCGTACAGTCGAACGCTCAGACTTTCAAAGTACACTTCGGTTTTGACGCGAACGCTTAGCGTCTGCGGACAGTCGAACGCTCAGACTTTCAAAGTACACTTCGGTTTTGACGCGAACGCTTAGCGTCTGCGTACAGTCGAACGCTCAGACTTTCAAAGTACACTTCGGTTTTGACGCGAACGCTTAGCGTCTGCGTACAGTCGAACGCTCAGACTTTCAAAGTACACTTCGGTTTTGACGCGAACGCTTAGCGTCTGCGGACAGTCGAACGCTCAGACTTTCAAAGTACACTTCGGTTTTGACGCTAACGCTTAGCGCCTGCGCGACAGTCGAACGCTCAGACTTTCAAAGTACACTTCGGTTTTGACGCGAACGCTTAGCGTCTGCGTACAGTCGAACGCTCAGACTTTCAAAGTGCACTTCGGTTTTGACGCGAACGCTTAGCGTCTGCGTACAGTCGAACGCTCAGACTTTCAAAGTTCACTTTGGTTTTGACGCAGAACGCTTAGCGTCTGCGTACAGTCGAACGCTCAGACTTTCAAATGGGGATCCGGATATAGTTTGGGTTCATGGGCGGGTCTAAGGGCAGTTAATATTGTGATATGATGTCATACTGACATATGATGTCAGACTTTCTAATCTGATCTGTTACAGAATAGTTTAAAAGGCAACTTGAGCGTCATGGTGGTAAACTCCATCCACTGGTTCCGTAAAGGACTACGTCTCCATGACAACCCCGCACTACTGGAGGCAGTGAAGGGGGCGGACACCCTGCGCTGCGTCTACTTCCTGGACCCGTGGTTCGCTGGGGCATCAAACCTGGGCGTCAACAGATGGAGGTGAGTTACACACCTGCAGATTGTATCAGCTGCTCCATTGATATACATACAGCGATTACATTTAAGAGAGGAAATGAGATGCACGTAACATTGCTGAAAGTAAAAACTCAAAGTGAGCCGATATATCGGCCTGTATTAGTCATGGCAGCTCATGCATGATGATATTTTGGCTTTGATCTATAGTAACTTGCTATTTCATCAGCCTTCTGACAATATTTGATATATATCTTGCATGTATTTGCTCTGAAATGGCTTGTAATATTGAGCAATATTTAGCAATTATAATATTTAAGTAAACATTGAGAGATAGCCCAAATGAATCGTTGAATCAGTGTTTGATCCGATTCATTGAATCACGGAAATAAACTCTTATCAGCATTTTTCCTGCCTGAGTTTAAATGAGAGACATTATTAAATCATCTCAGATGCTTTTGATTATACAATGACAGAATTTTCAATTTTGCAAATCGTGACGCCAGAAGTGTCGGTGAAAATGTCCTGCCGACTTTAACTAACTTAATAGCGAAATAAAAGGCTCTTAAAAATGTGATGTTAGCAACAACTGGTTTAGCAGGGAAATGTTGTAGTAAAGTTGCACGATTAAATGTTTAATTTGACTTTTATAAACAATGAATTTAATAATTCTGAGTGAAAATAGAACTACAGTTATTGTCAATCACGTCAGTAGTGCGATAAATGCGTCCTGCCGTAAATCGTATCGCAATTCGCAAATAGATCTCGGCATTTTTGCCACTGAAATTTTACTTATTAAAACATTAATAGCACATTAAAATCATTGCGTTTTTCACAATGTTCGTTAGGTTAATATCATCAATCAAATGAAATTTAATATAATCTTAAATATCCAACATACCGCCTCTGCCCTACTGGAATCGTCTATCAGACTTCTGATTGGTTAGCGAGACATTTGGAGGCGTCCTATTGGACGAACAGGTTTTCAAGAGTAAACATTTATTTACTTGTTTACGTAAAAACAAAATATACGTTTAGCTGCAAAAAAGTAGTAGCTGCTGTGCAGTTGTTGTTTTTAAACAACGAATCAAAAAATGACACTTAAATTAAACTACTTCAAGTCGGCATGAAACCGAAGTTGCGACCGACTTCCGTATTGTGACGTAACAGCTTATCGCGGCCTTTGCTTACGAAGAGACCGTAATCGTTGAAAAATGAGTGAGGGAAAGATAACCATATTTTAACGTTTTACGTCACAATACATTAAATATAAAGGGATTACATGTAAAAATAGCAATAATCTCCAGTGGCATCCGAAGCGTTGTATTCATTAGCGATCACCGCTGTTCAGCCGTGAACACAGCCGCGAGTTCGCCGTTATTCCTCCTCATTCGAAGTGTCAAGCTGACCCGTAACGAATGACGTTTGGTTTATGGAACGACAGTTTTGAAGAGAAACAGATGAAAACACACTTTGCCGTATTCACCAACATGCGCTTGACACTTCCTCCGACTCTACGCGAGGTTGTGGTATTTATAAGAAAGGGGCGGAGTTTAAGCAGACTACATGATTGGAGATGGCACACGTCACCAGAGTTACGACATTTTGATGAAAGATTACAAGGTCAAAATTAAATAATGAATTAAAACATAGATGAATCGCTCACAATACGATCAATAACATGCATGTACGATAGATGAGGGCCTGAACTGTCATCATGAGAGCGCTGGTGGTTCGGGGATGAATGCCACACACAGTGGGCTTACTGTACATGCCAGTCTGCCAGCTTATAAGATTGGCGATGTTTGTTGTTGGTTATTCAGGTTTCTGCTGCAGTCGTTGGAGGATCTGGACTGCAGTCTTCATAAACTCAACTCCGCGGTCCGGCCAACATCTTCCCCTGTTTAAGCTGACATCCGTCACTGTGGCGATCACACAAACCTGAATCGCAGATTTCGTAATGACAGATGTACAACATGCGTGACTTAATATGCTAAATAACTCGCATTTTTGGTGATTTTCACGTTTTTTTTGGGGTTATTTTGTAATTTGCTGAGTGTAAAAAATGAAGAATCTGAGCTGCTGAAATCTCTGGTCTCAGATTACAAGCGGACTGAAATTGTCGCACCCCTCTTGGTCAAAATATGTCCTAATTGCTATTTATAAGAAAGTGGCTGCATCCCATAATACACCTGTGTGTGTGTGTGTGTGTGTGTGTGTGTGTTGCTTCCAGGACTGGAATGTTTCTCGGCTGACGTTTGAGTGCGACTCAGAGCCGTTCGGGAAGGAACGAGACGCAGCGATAAAGAAACTGGCATCTGAAGCGGGAGTAGAGGTCAACGTCAAGATCTCGCACACGCTCTACGATCTCGACAAGTAAGAACAACCACACGTATGGAGTTATATTTGTGCCATAATTCCGTACAAAAACATTTATGCATGTGCAAGATGATATTTTGAGCATGCAGAATCTCATCTTGCACGTGCAGAAATGTGGCACATATATACTCCATTCACAGAAGCTATGCTGGAAGAATTTTTCAAGCTACTAATAATTTGAAAGTAGTTCATCTTCAAACGTTTGTCAATATTTGATATATCAGTGTGTTTGTATTGATTTCTCAGGATTATAGAGTTGAATGATGGTCAGACTCCGCTCACGTATAAGCGCTTCCAAACTCTAGTGAGCGGCATGAGTCCGCCAGAACCTCCAGTAGAACCTCTGACCAAAGAACTCATGAAGAACTGTGTCACACCTGTCAATGACACCCACAGAGAGAGATACGGAGTGCCCTTACTGGAGGAATTGGGTAATGCACACACGCACCAGGCGCATATATCCAGGATAAAGTCAGTGAGTGGGTTGTGATATGGTTGTGTTGTGTATTTGTGTGTTCAGGGTTTGACACGGAGGGTTTGGCTCCTGCCGTGTGGCCTGGAGGAGAATCAGAAGCTCTGACTCGCATGGACCGACACCTCGGGCCCGAATCTGCTGCTGTATGACAACACACTAGCACAGACAAATGACACATGTCCTGTGCACTGACTGTAAGGGGCTTTAAGATGTGTGTGTGTGCTTGTGTTTTTCAGGTGTGGCAGGAGAACTTTGAGCGCCCAAAGATGAACTCTAGTCCTCTGTTGGCAAGTCCATTGGGTTTGAGTCCATACCTGCGATTCGGCTGTCTGTCCTGTCGCATGTACTACTACAAACTCACCGAACTCTACAAGAAGGTCCGTCACACAAAAAGCCAGCATCATAGCGTGTCCGAATCTGCTGAAAAAAATGCTATTGATTTGGAACATGACCATGATGCCTAAAAATCAGCTGATTCGAAATGCGGCAAAAGATGCAGCTGATGTGAAATGATGCAAAAATGCAGCTTATTTGCAATGCGCCAAAAGATGCAGCCGATGTGAAATGATGCAAAAATGCAGCTTATTTGCAATGCGCCAAAAGATGCAGCCGATGTGAAATGATGCAAAAATGCAGCTTATTTGCAATGCGCCAAAAGATGCAGCCGATGTGAAATGATGCAAAAATGCAGCTTATTCGCAATGCGCCAAAACATGCAGCTGATTCGGAATGCAACAAAAATGCAACTGATGTGAAATGTGCAAAAAATGCTGCTCAATGTAAACTATCAAAATGGCGCTTATTCGCAATGCACCAAAAGATGCAGCCGATGTGAAATGATGCAAATATGCAGCTTATTCGCAATGCGCCAAAAGATGCAGCCGATGTGAAATGATGCAAAAATGCATCTTATTCGTAATGCGCCAAAAGATGCAGCCGATGTGAAATGATGCAAAAATGCAGCTTATTTGCAATGCGCCAAAAGATGCAGCCGATGTGAAATGATGCAAATATGCAGCTTATTCGCAATGCGCCAAAAGATGCAGCCGATGTGAAATGATGCAAAAATGCAGCTTATTCGCAATGTGCAAAAAATGCTGCTCAATGTAAACTATCAAAATGGCGCTTATTCGCATTGCACCAATAAAACTATCAGCTGGATGTAAACGTGTGGATAACGTAGCCGATTCAGAATGCGTCAAAAATGCAACTGACTTCGCTCAAGAAATGAAGCTGAATCATGTGACTATAATGCTCAGAAATACAGCACGCGTCTATGATGTGGCGACAGGTGTGTTCTTGTTCCGTTTGTGCAGGTGAAGAAGAATGAAAACCCGTCCATCTCGCTCTACGATAAGATCTTATGGAGGGAGTTTTTCTATACGGCAGCCACTAATAACCCGCGCTTCGACCAGATGGAGGGAAACCCCTGCTGCATCCGCATCCCATGGGATAAGAACGCACAGGCGCTGGCCAAGTGGGCGGAGGCTAAAACGGGTTTCCCTTGGATCGACGCGATCATGACGCAGCTGCGACAGGAGGGCTGGATTCATCATCTGGCGCGTCACGCGGTGGCGTGTTTCCTGACGCGAGGAGATCTGTGGATCAGCTGGGAGGAGGGCATGAAGGTACACTCGCCACTGCAGCGTGGATGGCACAGAATACTTCAGTAGTTCTGCCATTAGTTGCAATTTGCTCTTATGTATTATATGTATCATGTTTAAAGAATATTTACATATGTTTACTGGAAAACAAGGATACGCATGAAACGATTGTTCTCAATGTCTGCAGGTGTTTGAAGAGCTGTTACTGGACGCAGACTGGAGTGTAAACGCGGGCAGCTGGCAGTGCCACTCCTGCAGCTCCTTCTTCCAGCAGTTCTTCCACTGTTACTGTCCTGTCGGGTTCGGACGCAGAATCGACCCCAACGGAGACTTCATCAGGTGTGCAAACACTTTATCCTGTCACTATTTAACGGCTCAATCTGAATATGAATGCACATAAACAATAAACAAATATTACTAATATTATTGCGGTTTAATTACTCTGATCGCAGGCGTTATTTACCTGTCCTCCGGGATCTCCCAGCAAAGTTCATCTATGACCCCTGGAACGCTCCGGAGGACGTGCAGATCGCTGCCAAGTGTGTGATCGGAGTGGATTACCCCAAACCCATGGTGAACCACGCCGAGGCGAGTCGACTGAACATCGAGAGGATGCGACAGGTCTACCAACATCTGTCCCGATACAGAGGACTCAGTAAGAGCGCTTAAAATGGAGAATATTTTATGTCTATCGAACTAAACTTTGTTTATTTACTTACTGTAATTTGTAATATTGGCTATATTGAGACGATATCAAATAAAATCCACTATCGGTCAACCTCAGGTATCAAATGTACCTACACATAAAGGAATGATGCATGTTTATGTACTTATTTCGACAATTTAAACCAGTATGACGCATAAAATAGACCTCTAGTTTTAAACGGCGGCCGCTAGTGCTCGCATTTGAGCTAAATAAATGAAATATCTAATATGAGATTTTTATTCGTAAGGTCTGCTCGCCACTGTGCCGTCCAACCACATGGAAGAGATGGACGTGATTGGGGCGAGAGGAGCAGCAGCGCCCCCTACATGCCGAAGGACACACAGTGAGTATTTCTAGAACTGCGTTACAGCTCGTATCAGTCGCTGCGACACAATCAGCGAGCTGTAAATCTCCGTTTATCCAGCAGGGGTCAGGAGAGAGCAGAGGGGCGGTCACGAGCTGCCCGGATCGAGCGGAGCGAAACATCACGGCGCGAAACACCAACACGCTCTCGGTGAGAACACGCACATCTCATCTGGTTTATTGGAAATAGTCTTTAAATTAATTTTATGTACACATGCAAAGTTCAACGCAGTTTCCACGTTTGTCCCCTGCAGGCCACCGTACGTTGCCGTACACCACGCAAAGCGGCCAAACAGGCCACGCCCACACCCACGAGTTCACCATCCCACAGCAACCAGGTACGCAATAACGAGACTCCGTTAGAGCTGTTAATTGAACTATTTCTATCGTAAAATGAGATCAGCCGGTCTTATTGCCGGTTGTTATCGTAAAGTATTAAATGTTTGCGTTAATAATGTAAACACGTTTTTTCCTCTCAGGACGTCTGACTTGGCCGGCTTGGGGCGTGACGGGAAAGAGAGAAAGGGAGGCGGAGCATGACTGTTGCCATGGTGACAATGGCCCCTCCCCCTCCACTCTAAAAGTGCAGCGGCAAGACGATGAGGTCAGTGAGGGGTCAAAGGTTGAGCCCGGCCTGTTGTGACCTCAATCTGACAAATGACACCGCGCAGCAGCTCAGTTTCGGAACAGAGCACGTTTCAGAAGAGGCGGGAACTCCAGGAGGGCGTGTCCTTCTCTTAAGCTCCACCTACTGATGGATTTGCATAATGTATTATAAACGTCCTAACGCCAGTATTGCTCTTCAGAGAGTAATTATCCAGTTTCCAAACGCTACTCGCAGACGAAACTCAATTATGTGTTTAATTCTTGTTTGCACTTTCTATATTCTTACAGACAATATGGAGTCATTTTAAACTCCGTGTGAAAACAGCCGAAGAAGAACACATTCATTTATTCTCCGACTACATTAAACCCATTCCTAACTGATTGCAGAACAGTTTCCTCGCTGCTGCTCATCATGAGCACATGTATGTTCCTGTAGCGGTTGCCGTGGTGATGATGCTCTGTTGCTAGGCTGCGGTGGTGTGGCCGGACACAGCTGGTCCAAACGAGCTCATGTTATTGGTGCTGTATTACTGACGTGGTAAATGAGTTAGCTTTGAGTTGTTTGAGCGTTTGCTCTGTAAGACTGAACGGCTTGTAGAATCGGACATATGTTCACGTGTGGTCCAGCGTTTATGAAGTGTGTTTTATGAAGACTTGGTTCGTCATTTTTGTACCAAATATCCGTAGTGTATATCTCACAGCATCTTTGTGTCCTAGTCTCTGTGAATTTCATCATTTGACAAATAAAACTATTTAAATACACAAACTGTGTCGTAAGATTGTGTTTTCTGACTTTATCATCCTTTAAAGCTTTACATGCTCGAGTCGACACCTAATCACATGTTTTAGTTCACTGTAAAGTTGTCATATATCATAATTAACCCTTGTGTGACCTCCGGGACATTTGCCTTTTCCATGATTTTGGCTGTTAATGCACACAGTATACATTTACCCACAGGTGTGTATTCAGGGGTAATTGTGATTATTTCAATCTCAGTTCCTAAAGTACATTTACATTTATGCATTTGGCAGATGCTTTTATCCAAAGCGACTTACAGTGACACTTATTACAGGGACAATCCCCCCGGAGCAACCTGGAGTTAAGTGTCTTACTCAAGGACACAATGGTGGTGACTGTGGGAATCAAACCAGCAACCTTCTGAGTACCAATGTATTATACAGTGCACTTATTACAGGGACAATCCCCCCGGAGCAACCTGGAGTTAAGTGTCTTACTCAGACACAATACATGAGTGAGTGTGTGTGTATGTATGTGTTGAGAAGTGTGTGTGTGTGTGTGTGTGAGAAGTGTGTGTGTGTGTGTGTTGAGAAGTGTGTGTGTGTGTGTGTGTGTTGAGAAGTGTGTGTATGTGTTGAGGAGTGTGTGTGTGTGTATGTGTTGAGGAGTGTGTGTGTGTGTGTGTGTTGAGAAGTGTGTGTGTGTGTGTGTGTGTGTGTGTGTGTGTGTGTGTGTGTGTGTTGAGGTGTGTGTGTGTGTGTGTGTGTGTGTGTGTATGTGTTGAGAAGTGTGTGTGTGTGTGTGTGTGTGAGTGTGTGTGTGTGTGTATGTGTTGAGAAGTGTGTGTGTGTGTGTGTTGAAGTGTGTGTGTGTAATAAACAACAGTGGCATTATATAAACAAACGGGCATTTAAAGGGTTAAGATGTATACCTTGTTATGTTATGTTATGATCAGGACTGATGTTGGTTAATATAGAATATTATTATGGCAGTTTTTGACATGGATATTTTTGTCCTCTGAGGAACTTCTTTAAGAGTTAAAGCGCTGAATTAAACAGCATAAAGGCGGTAAATATCGCATCTTATTAATAAACCGGCGTGAAAAACACATTTAACAGACTTTATCTGTTGTTGAGATGAATATATGCTTTTGTTCAGAGGGTCACGTCTCTGGAAAGAGTTTAACCATTAAAACACTCCCCAAACATCTTTTACAAGTCTTTATTATACTCCAATATTAAAAATGGTGCTTTATAAACAGTCTGACACATGAGATATATGAGATATATGAACAGCTTCAGAGAACATTTACACAATAAACATCTGGGATTATTAAACGCCTCTTTGGTTGAACCGCAAATAAAACAGCAGCCAACATTCATCATCATCATCGGGAACATTTAGGATTTTGGCATTAATGTTCTGAAAAAACTCAAATACATTACAAAACTTCCCGTTGTAGAAATGTCTGGGATGTTCCTGTACATCTGACCAGCGGTGTCAGCCATGAACACAAGAACAGAACATAACTGCACTTCTGTAATCATGACGTCACACTCTCACTCAGATTTGTCCTTCCTCTTCGCCGTGAACGGAACTTTATTGGCTACCGTCGACCCCACTGTGGACACGCCCCCTGCCACTGCAGAAACTCCGCCCTTCACTAGGCCGACGCCCACCGACGGGACCGCGTTGACAGCCGATTTGGTGATTTCCAGACCTTTACCACCCAACCAGGAGACTCCACCCACTGTGGCTCCGACCACACCTTTGGTGATGCTACAAAGACCTCCGGTGACCCGCCACATCATCCCAGGGGGCGCCGCAGGGTGCTCCTTAGCGACATCTGCTGGACGTTTAATAAAACGGCATTAGAAAGAACATTTCAGACATTTCTGAATTTTGGGTGAATAAATTCCTCTCACCCTTGAGCAGCGTTCGGTCATTTTTAACTAAATCAAATTTGTTTAATTAAAAATGGTAAACTTCAATCGAAGTGGTTACTTTGTCTACATTTGCCATCTTAACAAACACACACACACACACACACACACTCGCACACACACTCGCACATGTACACTGGCACACGCACGTCGGGATTCACGAGATTAGCCCAGGAGACAAAAAAAAAAAAATTAAAAATGGCACTTGTGCTGTACATGGTCAGATGTGACCGACTACAGGACATGAATGGGCAAGACTATTACACAGAGCAATTCAAACTAATAATTCAGCTGCTGCAGTGCAGAACACAGAAACAAATGAACAGGCGACACTATTGGGGCTTTCCCACTGCACAGCTCCACTACAATAACTTTTGGGGGTTTTACACTGTGGATAGTTCCTGGTACTTTTTTAGTTCCACCTCGTCGAGGTTCTGAGGTCGAGCCGATACTAAATGTGACGTCACAATCCTGCAGATCACTGATTGGTCAGAGAGAATCGTCACTACTTGAGTCACTGGATTAACGACACGCGACATCAACACGCTAGTTTTAAAGTTAGCATCCGTGATAGCGGTATCATTTGTTCACGCGACTTTCAAATTGTAAAAAGTAATGGCTGTGCGCAAAACCACGCCGTGATCAATAAACCAGGTGCAGACGCTCCTCTCGTTAGCGACAAATGAAATGGAAAAGTCCTTCAGGAAGTGTCTCGGCTGTTTCCCGCACACGGATACCACCGGACCAACAACAGTGTTCATGATGGAGGATGGGACGTTTGGTTACGTTAACTCTAAACTCTGCTTGAAAGCTTCACTTTATTTAGTTGAGCAGCTACTGGAAGCTTCTAAAACAACCAATTTAACTGTTACACTCGTGTAAAATCAGCACGTACACCAGCTTTATGCACACAATGAGCTAGCGGCTAACAGCTAGCGCTCATGCTATTGTTTATTGTTTTGTGTCGCGTTTAAGATGATGTCACGGCAGTAGAGGTGGCGTAACTATGACGATCAGTCTATAATCCCGCCCACATTGAGGCAGCACTAAACTGCAGTGGAGATGCAAGCTCAGAACAGTGAAGCGAGTCGAACCGTAACGTGCCGCGGAAAAGCCCCATTACACGTCCACAATGCAAACATATACACAAATTCATCTTCTTACAATGTGCTTATTAGCATAGCAGCAACGCAAAGCTAAATGGAATGAAACATGCTCAGAGAAATCTGTAAAATAAACATGTTTTATTGATGTGAACATGTGTACCCGTGTGTGGATCAGAATGTTCCGGTTCCGTCCCCTCGTATGTGTCACCTTCCTCTTGAACATCTGAATTCACCATCTGCAGAACATCTCAACGTTATCAGAGAAATCAACACTCATAAGAGACAGTCACAAATAATATACATCATTTAAAAAAGTGTTGATCAACAGAAAATACTCCCACTGTAAACATATGGAACAACCATTGAACTGAACACCAGTGTTGGGCAAGTTACTCTAAAAAAGTAATTCATTACAAACTACTAATTACATCTGCGATTACATGACTAATTACTCTGAAAAGTAATTGCATTACTAATTACAATCTAAAACCCTGACCAACCTCGACCAGATGAAAAATACAATCAAATAAATTATTCATGATCTGGCCAAAGAATTTAAAGGGGCGGCGTTACATTAGAAAACATCTATTTTAACATTAGACGTTAAATTTCGATTTTAAATTCACTATTATTTTATATATAATTGTCTGTACAGTATTTAACACAATTACATCAGAAGTAACTAAATGACTGAAATTAAAGAGTAATCCCTTACTTCTTCCCAAAGAAAAAGTTATTTAATAACTTAATAATGCATAACACCCAACACTGATGATAACGGTAAATACATGTGCACATATTGTCATATAAAGACAACATAATTACAACATGCGCAAGTGTCCTGCTAATATGTAAATCTTTAAGATGATTATTTTCTAAAACATACTGCACAATCATTCTAAAGAAGACAACAGAAAAGTTTAACACAATATGACATGAACATCCTCTCACCTTCACCATGATGCTCTTCTCCTGAGGTTTATTTCACTTCCTTTTAAATTCCCTCAAACATTTCTCAGCTGTGAGTTCAACTTGTGCTGATCTGCTGACGTGGCGCTGCGCTGGCTCATGAATATTCAGTGCGTAACGGGACGCTCGCCCAGCAGTCCTTTCTGATTGGTTAAAACACAGAGGCTTCCTGAGTAGGCGAGACGGTGGCTGGCTCATGAATATTAATTGAGTTAACTGACTGGGCGTTCCATGAATGCTGTCGTATAAAGTCAGCGTTACTTAATTCATATTCATGAGCTAAACCCTCAGGAACGCTTTCATTGGCTGACTGGCCGCTCAACGCTATTATTTACTAAATTTACAAACAACAATTGACATGTTTGTTCCTATGCACTTGCTGGTGTGTCTAATTACAATAAGATAAGAGGAGCTTAACACAGAGAAACTTCCACTTGTGTATGGGGGAAAAACACAATAAAAACGTTTATAAAAAATTATATATATTTTTCTATATACACAACACACTTGCAAACAATATAACTTCATAAAATGCAGAATCCATAACACTTCATCTGCATTAACTTTTTTTTTTTTTAAATAATTAAACACACATATAACATACAAATATTTGTACCATTTCAAGCTTGCCACAGATTCTGACCATTTATTTATAAAATGTTTATTAAAAAAAATATGTCTTTATATACTAAATGTCTTTATTTATTTATCACATGACAAAGCTGATTTACAGGAGATTTGGTTCATATTTTGCATTCCACAAATACATTCAATTAATGGCACACATATGCATCATGAAGACTTCTGAGGTGATTAGGTAATAGGGAATAGTTTCAACAATTCTCTCATAAACACTGAGAAACAAAGCTAGCAATAATGTTTCAGTAAGTGAGGTTTCAATATCTGCACGGGGTCGCGGGACTGATGATCCGCACTGGCGCTGAAACGTTTGGACATGCTGTGTGGCTCCGCCCCCTCCAGAAGCTCCTCCTCTTCCTGCAGCTCAAGTTTAAGCCCCACCTCCATTGGGACATTGGACACATCTAATCAGACATACAGCGTGTGTTTTTACCTCGTGTGATTTGTGCCGTGTTCTCTTGTTCCGAGCAAACCTGTCGCAACAGTGCCAAATTCCTCTGACACCATCGTACGAGGATAATCTTTACTTACACGCACAGAGCAGTACATTATTACAAGAACAAAAAACAGGTATTGGTCATTTAAATGTTAGGTACCGATGATGCAACCGGCACTTAGCTGCACGTCTTCTGGCGCTTTCCACGGCTCGTAAATATACTGAGAGGTGAAATTCTTGAACACCAGCAGGTATTTCCTACAAATCAAATGCAGAATGTCAGTCAAACAATGAGGGCGGGTTTTGGGGTGGGTGGGCATGGTTATACCTGAGATACTGTTACTCAACACCACTCGCCGCTGCATCCTCAGATGCAAGTTCAGACTTTACTATGTAAAGGAGAAGCCGTACATCATCACTGTCCAGAAGCACTGCTGACTTCTCTGGACTCGCTTTCAACTTTAGTGAACCTTTGTTAGTCAACAGCACTCGCTGCTCCATCCACAGATGCAAGTTCAGACTTTACTATGTAAAGGAGAAGCCGTACATCATCACTGTCCAGAAGCACTGCTGACTTCTCTGGACTCGCTCGCTTTAACACACTCATATACATTACATATTAGCAATCACTAAAGAGAAAGTAGCCCAAAAATGGAATATTCTGTAATCATTTACTCTCCCTCATGTCGTTCCAAACCGAGCAGCATAAACATTCTGCTAAACATCTCCTTTCGTGTTCCAAATAAGAAAGAAAGTCATATGTGTTTGGAATGACGTGAAGGCGAGTAAATTATGAAAATTGTATTTTCGAGTGAACTGTCGCTTTTATTAATATCTGCTCTTCCGCCGCCATGATGTCACACCTATTGGCATTGTATAGCGTGTGCGACACACAAGTGTATGTTTTCAGTTCATGTTCCTGAGCCAGTGTTTGTATCTCGCAGTCCATGCGTGTGTTATGCGGCTCTACTTCAGTGTCGTAGCTAATCTGCGTAACGCCCCACCGGGTAACGAGTTCGCGCAGGACCGCCAGCATAGACCCGCGCAGGACGTATAGCCGCTAGCCCAGCATCCGCAGAAGGCTGTCCAGATCTTCTAAACTCTGCAGGATGAATCGCCAGCGTAGCGCGCCAACACGCATCGAGCGCTGCATGAACTAGCGGTCCAGCACGTACACGGGGAAGAGTGCGGAGGAGGACGCCAGCACCCCCTGCTGGATGGGGTTGTCACAGAGACGCAGGCCCTTACGGAACACATGGATGGTGCGTTCACTCATGGTATTACCATGGATTATATCCATAAAACATATTAAAATGACATGTTGAATACTATAGTATCATACTGTTAATAATATATGATAATAAAACACACTTTTGCCCATACAGTTTTACCACATGCACAATATTAACACAATTATAAACTAAACTGACTTTGTGATCTGTCGATCACATTCAAAACATTATTATAATATTTATTAAAAAATAATGATTTTAATTATAGACTTCAGGAAAAATATTTTCACTCACCTTCAGATCGATGAAGAGCACAAAAAACGATTCGTGTGTTTTATATATAATTATAAATTGTTCAATACACGCTGTTTAATATTTAATCATCGATTATAACGAGATAATTTCAGCCGCTCATCTGAAACTACAGCGCGCAACGCTCTCACATCTGATTGGATAACAGCCGGCTCTCCTCGCGTACTATTGGCTGAGCACATCTATATGGTTCGTCGAAAAGACATTTGATTGGTCAGTGATCAAATTCCTCAGCATGTAATTGAACATCGCGACTGTCACTAAATGTGTACCTGCCATGTCGCCATGTTTACATTTTAAATTATAATAATAATGGAATATTGAGTTTTAAACTGTGGGTGATCAATATGAGTGTCAAAGATGAATGGCCGTGTGATCAGATCAGTGGAATGCTGCGCGTCACTCAATTTCACGCGTGTTTGAGTCGGTATGTCAAAAGAACTAATGAAAGTGGGTCAAATGACGATCTCTAGTGGACACTATTGATATCTAGCGTTGAAATGCATGTAAGTTTACAGAGAATATTTATTTAGCAGAGACGGGCCACTTCAGTTCAAATGAATGGGAGAAATTGGAACGACTAACGGTCAACGGATGTAGAAAGGAAGTCCCGCCTTACACGAATAAGAGCCAATCACCTTTTAGATACAGACATCGCCTGTCAATCAACTCTGAGACGCGCATGCGCATTAGCTATACAAGATGAGAAAATTAAATATTTTTGCTTAATATGAGGTATAGAAGCTCGATTTATGATACTAGTGTTGTAAGACTTTACAGCTGATTTGGAACATGCTCTTTGCTCGTAATCTTGACCAACCGTTTGGGAGATTTTGGTCTTTCTCCATTGAAGTAGATAGGAGCTGCACTGACATGACTGGAAATATCCTCCCGAGAGCGTCTCAGAGATGCCCGACAGTGGACTGACATATAATAAACCATACGTTTTATTCGATCATAATACTGTTTATGTGAAATATAATAATAAAGAAACCGTGTCAGTGCTGTGGGCGTGTTGATGTGTGTTGGCACCGCCCACTTTGTTTAACACGCGAGTTCAGGTGAGTGTGTGATTACACAGAACAACTGAACATCAGTGTGTGAGATTCTGTATTAAACAGATAAAGAAATGAACAGAGAGAAGAGAAGGACAGCAGAAAGACTGCACACTTCTGCCAACAGTGAGTATTAAACACACATTAGTTAAAGTTGTGAAAACTCGACGGATTTCTGTTTTACTGTGTGTTGTAGTTCAGTGTGACGTGTGTGTGTGTAAAACATTACTGTGATGTTCTGTGTTTCTGAATTTAACACTTTAAATTGAGTATGCAGTGATTTTAATTCAGAAGTAATCGCGTTTCTACACATTAATTCTCAAACCACATGTTCATAACAACAGACATGATTAACTAACTGATTTATGAGACTGCTGAAAATGTCCAAACACATATACACACTCACATACAAACAAACTCCCATATATACACTCACTCACACACACACACACACACACTCACATACAAACAAACTCCCATATATACACTCACTCACACACACACACACACTCACATACAAACAAACTCCCATATATACACACACACACACACACACACACACACACACACACACACATGTTCTGAAGTTTGTAAAGACATTAACTCTGATAACACCTCATATCTCACTTCACAAACAGATGTTGATGATGGACTAATGAAGAAGATTGGCTCCGTGTTGTCAACGCTACAGGAGAAACTCCACAGACACAGTGAGTCAACCTGAACACACATACCACCCAAAACCCCCAAAACATGACATCATTAACTCCCCCGAGTAAACAGACACCCAAACATGACGTCATTTACTCCCCCCCCCCCCGAGTAAACAGACACGCAAACACGACGTCATTTACTCCCCCCCCGAGTAAACAGACACGCAAACACGACGTCATTTACTCCCCCGAGTAAACAGACACGCAAACATGACGTCATTTACTCCCCCGAGTAAACAGACACCCAAACACGACGTCATTTACTCCCCCGAGTAAACAGACACGCAAACACGACGTCATTTACTCCCCCGAGTAAACAGACACGCAAACACGACGTCATTTACTCCCCGAGTAAACAAACACGCAACGCGTCATTTACTCCCCGAGTAAACAGACACGCGCAAACACGACGTCATTTACTCCCCGAGTAAACAGACACGCGTAAACACGACGTCATTTACTCCCCGAGTAAACAGACACCCAAACACGACGTCATTTACTCCCCCGAGTAAACAGACACGCAAACACGACGTCATTTACTCCCCCGAGTAAACAGACACGCAAACACGACGTCATTTACTCCCCCGAGTAAACAGACACGCAAACACGACGTCATTTACTCCCCCGAGTAAACAGACACGCAAACAAGACGTCATTTACTCCCCCGAGTAAACAGACACGCAAACACGACGTCATTAACTCCCCCGAGTAAACAGAGACGCAAACAAGACGTCATTTACACCCCAGAGTAAACAGACACGCAAACACGACGTCATTTACTCCCCCGAGTAAACAGAGACGCAAACAAGACGTCATTTACTCCCCCGAGTAAACAGACACGCAAACACGACGTCATTAACTCCCCCGAGTAAACAGACACGCAAACACGACGTCATTTACTCCCCCGAGTAAACAGACACGCAAACACGACGTCATTAACTCCCCCGAGTAAACAGACACGCAAACACGACGTCATTTACTCCCCCGAGTAAACAGACACGCAAACACGACGTCATTTACTCCCCCGAGTAAACAGACACGCAAACACGACGTCATTTACTCCCCCGAGTAAACAGACACGCAAAAACGACGTCATTTACTCCCCGAGTAAACAGACACGCAAACACGACGTCATTTACTCCCCGAGTAAACAGACACGCAAAACACGACGTCATTTACTCCCCCGAGTAAACAGAGACGCAAACACGACGTCATTTACTCCCCCGAGTAAACAGACACGCAAACACGACGTCATTTACTCCCCCGAGTAAACAGACACGCAAACACGACGTCATTTACTCCCGAGTAAACAGACACGCAAACACGACGTCATTTACTCCCGAGTAAACAGACACGCAAACACGACGTCATTTACTCCCCGAGTAAACAGAGACGCAAACACGGCGTCATTTACTCCCCGAGTAAACAGAGACGCAAACACGACGTCATTTACTCCCCGAGTAAACAGACACGCTAAACACGACGTCATTTACTCCCCGAGTAAACAGAACACGCATAAACACGCGACGCCATTTACTCCCCGAGTAAACAGACACGCAAACACGACGTCATTTACTCCCCGAGTAAACAGACACGCAAACACGACGTCATTTACTCCCCGAGTAAACAGACACGCAAAACACGACGTCATTTACTCCCCGAGTAAACAGACACGCAAACACGACGTCATTTACTCCCCGAGTAAACAGACACGCAAACACGACGTCATTTACTCCCCGAGTAAACAGACACGCAAACACGACGTCATTTACTCCCGAGTAAACAGACACGCAAACACGACGTCATTTACTCCCCGAGTAAACAGACACGCAAACACGACGTCATTTACTCCCCGAGTAAACAGACACGCGCAAACACGACGTCATTTACTCCCCGAGTAAACAGACACGCGCACAAACCACGGCGTCATTTACTCCCCGAGTAAACAGACACGCAAACACGACGTCATTTACTCCCCGAGTAAACAGACACGCGCAAACACGCACGTCATTTACTCCCCGAGTAAACAGACACGCAAACACGACGTCATTTACTCCCCGAGTAAACAGACACGCTAAACACGACGTCATTTACTCCCCGAGTAAACAGAGACGCAAACACGACGTCATTTACTCCCCGAGTAAACAGACACGCAAACACGACGTCATTTACTCCCGAGTAAACAGACACGCAAACACGACGTCATTTACTCCCGAGTAAACAGACACGCAAACACGACGTCATTTACTCCCCGAGTAAACAGACACGCAAACACGACGTCATTTACTCCCCGAGTAAACAGACACGCAAACACGACGTCATTTACTCCCGAGTAAACAGACACGCCAAACACGACGTCATTTACTCCCGAGTAAACAGACACGCAAACACGACGTCATTTACTCCCCGAGTAAACAGACACGCAAACACGACGTCATTTACTCCCGAGTAAACAGACACGCAAACACGACGTCATTTACTCCCCGAGTAAACAGACACGCAAACACGACGTCATTTACTCCCCGAGTAAACAGAGCACGCTAAACACGGCGTCATTTACTCCCCGAGTAAACAGACACGCCAAACACGACGTCATTTACTCCCCGAGTAAACAGACACGCAAACACGACGTCATTTACTCCCCGAGTAAACAGACACGCAAACACGGCGTCATTTACTCCCCGAGTAAACAGACACGCCAAACACGACGTCATTTACTCCCCCGAGTAAACAGACACGCAAACACGACGTCATTTACTCCCCCGAGTAAACAGACACGCAAACACGACGTCATTTACTCCCCCGAGTAAACAGACACGCAAACACGACGTCATTTACTCCCCCGAGACGTTCAGGAGTCGTTTGAATCGATCTCTGAATCTGTTCGTGAATCGTTAGAGAGCAGCCATGATTCGGCCTCACATCAGTCAGTAACCGCGCCTGCAGCGCCCCCGTCTGGCCGTGACAGGAATTACACCGGACAGCTGTTCTTCGAGTATCTGCTGGTGGTCAGTCTGAGGAAGAAGAGTCATGAGGAAGGTTACGAGCCGCACATCACTTACCAGTTCCCAAAGGTCAGACCACACCAACACACACACACATGATGTCTGCATGATGCATATTAAAGCATGTGATTGTGTGTGTAGCGTGACGTGATGCGACGTTCACAGCGAGAGGAAGAGGAGAAGTGTATGAAAGCTGCTCATCTCTTCTGCTTTCCGGAAGGAATCAACTGGGCTCCTTTAACAGAATACAGAAGGTACCAGTACAACAAATCTGTTTCCTGTGTGACACTTTCACTTTGAGTGTATCCACACATGCACACGTTTGCACACGGATGCTGAAAGAATATTAAACTCACATGTGCACCTGATGCGAGAGAGCAAGACCAGTGTTCGGCGAGGGAGGGGGCAATGAAGTCATTTTAGTGGTTGATGCCTAGCCAATGAAATGAGACGTTTATGTACGCAATGACGTCACGCCACCGTGTCATCCCACGCCTTTTTGTTAAGGCAAAGCAGAGTGTGTCTGTGTGTGTGTGTGTGTGTTTTATGAGTGTGTGTGTGTGTGTGTGTGTGTGTTATGAGTGTGTGTGTGTGTGTGTGTGTTGCGTGTGTGTGTGTGTTGTTTGTCATGCATGTTTATTGTTTATCGTTTGTTATGCATGTTTGTTATGCATGCTTGTCGTGCATGTTTGTTGCTTGTCGTGCATGTGTGTTGCGTGTGTTGTTTGTTGTGCATGTTTGTTGTGCATGTGTGTTGCGTGTGTTGTTTGTTATGCATGTTTGTTATGCATGCTTGTCGTGCATGTGTGTTGTTTGTTGTGCATGTTTGTTGCGTGTGTTGTTTGTTGTGCATGTTTGTTGCGTGTGTTGTTTGTCGTGCATGTGTGTTGCGTGTGTTGTTTGTTATGCATGTTTGTTATGCATGCTTGTCGTGCATGTGTGTTGTTTGTTGTGCATGTGTGTTGCGTGTGTTGTTTGTTGTGCATGTTTGTTGTGCATGTGTTGTTTGTTGTGCATGTGTGTTGCGTGTGTTGTTTGTTGTGCATGTTTGTTATGCATGCTTGTCGTGCATGTGTGTTGTTTGTTGTGCATGTTTGTTGTGCATGTTTGTTGCGTGTGTTGTTTGTTGTGCATGTGTGTTGCGTGTGTTGTTTGTTGTGCATGTGTGTTGCGTGTGTTGTTTGTCGTGCATGTTTGTTGCGTGTGTTGTTTGTCGTGCATGTTTGTTGCGTGTGTTGTTTGTTGTGCATGTTTGTCGTGCATGTTTGTTGCTTGTCGTGCATGTGTGTTGCGTGTGTTGTTTGTCATGCATGTTTGTTGCTTGTCGTGCATGTGTGTTGCGTGTGTTGTTTGTCGTGCATGTTTGTCGTGCATGTGTGTTGCTTGTCGTGCATGTGTGTTGCTTGTCGTGCATGCTTGTCGTGCATGTGTGTTGCTTGTGCATGCTTGTGCATGTGTGTTGCTTGTCGTGCATGCTTGTCGTGCATGTGTGTTGCTTGTCGTGCATGCTTGTCGTGCATGTTTGTTGTTTGTCGTGCATGTTTGTTGCTTGTTGTGCATGCTTGTCGTGCATGTTTATTGTGTGTTGCGTGTGTTGTTTGTCGTGCATGCTTGTCGTGCATGCTTGTCGCTGTCGTGCATGCTTGTTGCTTGTCGTGCATGTTTGTCGCTGTCATGCATGCTTGTCGTGCATGCTTGTTGCTTGTCGTGCATGTTTGTCGCTGTCGTGCATGTTTGTCGCATGCTTGTCGTGCATGCTTGTCGTGCATGCTTGTCGTGCATGCTTGTCGTGCATGCTTGTCGTGCATGCTTGTTGCTTGTCGTGCATGCTTGTTGCTTGTCGTGCATGCTTGTTGTGCATGTTTATTGTGTGTTGCGTGTGTTGTTTGTCATGCATGCTTGTCGTGCATGCTTGTCGCTGTCGTGCATGCTTGTCGCTGTCGTGCATGCTTGTTGTGTGTCGTGCATGTGTGTCGTGCGTGTTTGTCGTGCATGTTTGAGTCTCAATGCATTTGTTGATTAGTTTTATTGATGGTTTGCAGTGAAACATTCTCGTTTGTTTTGACTGAAGTCGACGGTAGCAGAAGAAACGGTTATTGCAGGAGACTGCTGGTAATTATCAGTCATATATCTTCATATCTCAATATTTAATGAGACGTGTGTGTTAGTGATTGTGTTCGTCTTGTAGCCGGATGGTAAAGCAGCTCGTATACCTGAAGCGTACTGCATCATCAGCCGTGTGGCGTGTTTCGGACTCTTCTCTAAGGTGATGGGGATCACGTGCAGTGTTTAATGAATTCATGTACATCCTGTAAATCTGTGAGTCCGGATATAAGTGTGCATTTATTTCATTTGGTTCGTGTAGATATTTGATGAGGTGGAGAAGAGGCGGCGGGTCTCCAAGGCGATGATCTATCCGTTCATGCAGAGTCTGCGAGAGGCGCCGCTGCCCGCGCCCGGAAATACCGTCAAAATCACCAGCTTCATCCCAGATTCTGGAACTGAGGTACAACACGCGCCTGAGTGTGATATACATTTATACTGTAACCTTGCGACAGAGACGACTGTTTGAGGAGGTAACCATAGTAATCCGCCGGTATCAGAACGCCAATTAAAAAGCATCT